>NW_027592459.1:10000-53961 GCF_964213995.1 Mustelus asterias
GTAAAGCTCCCTCTACACTGTCCCCATCAAACACTCCCAGGACAGGGACAGCACGGGGTTAGATACAGAGTAAAGCTCCCTCTACACTGTCCCCATCAAACACTCCCAGGACAGGTAAACTGACTGGGAGAAAGAGGGAAGAACTGATTTTAAACTGTGCAGTCTTATTCAGGAGATTGATATCCTGGTTTAGTCGTGCTGACAGGTTAAGCACAGACGGGCTGAAGTGGACGATATCTCAAACATTCTATTGAGAATATTTGCTGCGATCTCAAAACAGGATGTCACTCCTGGCTTGACGCATTTTTCAATAAATTAACAATTGATGCTGCAAATGGACTCAGGCAAGAGGACACAAAAGTTGAATGAGATTCTGCTTCACTGACTGGACCTTTTTCTCTCTGTACACTGACTGGTGTCTCTCAGTGCCCCCCCCCCCCCCCCCCCACCTCCCCCCACCTCTCTCTCTCAGGGAGATATCTGTACACTGACTACTCTCTCAGTCCCCCTCTCTCTCTCTCAGGGAGATATCTGTACACTGACTGGTGTCTCTCAGTCCTCTCTCTCTCTCAGGGAGATATCTGTACACTGACTGGTGTCTCTCAGTCCTCTCTCTCTCTCTCTCAGGGAGATATCTGTACACTGACTGGTGTCTCTCAGTCCCCTCTCTCTCAGGGAGATATCTGTACACTGACTGGTGTCTCTCAGTCCCCTCTCTCTCTCAGGGAGATATCTGTACACTGACTATTCTCTCAGTCCCCCTCTCTCTCTCAGGGAGATATCTGTACACTGACTGGTGTCTCTCAGTCCCCCTCTCTCTCTCTCAGGGAGATATCTGTACACTGACTGGTGTCTCTCAGTCCCCTCTCTCTCTCTCAGGGAGATATCTGTACACTGACTGGTGTCTCTCAGTCCTCTCTCTCTCAGGGAGATATCTGTACACTGACTGGTGTCTCTCAGTCCCCCCTCTCTCAGGGAGATATCTGTATACTGACTGGTGTCTCTCAGTCCCCTCTCTCTCTCTCTCAGGGAGATATCTGTACATTGACTGGTGTCGCTCAGTCCCCTCTCTCTCTCTCAGGGAGATATCTGTACACTGACTGGTGTCTCTCAGTCCTCTCTCTCTCAGGGAGATATTTGTACACTGACTGATGTCTCTCAGCCCCCTCTCTCTCTCTCAGGGAGATATCTGTACACTGACTGATGTCTCTCAGCACCCTCTCTCTCACTCAGGGAGATATCTGTACACTGACTGGTGTCTCTCAGTCCCCTCTCTCTCTCAGGGAGATATCTGTACACTGACTGGTGTCTCTCAGTCCCCCCTCTCTCTCAGGGAGATATCTGTACACTGACTGGTGTCTCTCAGTCCCCTCTCTCTCTCTCAGGGAGATATCTGTACACTGACTGGTGTCTCTCAGTCCCCTCTCTCTCTCAGGGAGATATCTGTACACTGACTGATGTCTCTCAGCACCCTCTCTCTCTCAGGGAGATATCTGTACACTGACTGGTGTCTCTCAGTCCCCTCTCTCTCTCAGGGAGATATCTGTACACTGACTGGTGTCTCTCAGTCCTCTCTCTCTCTCAGGGAGATATCTGTACACTGACTGGTGTCTCTCAGTCCCCTCTCTCTCTCAGGGAGATATCTGTACACTGACTGGTGTCTCTCAGTCCCCTCTCTCTCTCAGGGAGATATCTGTACACTGACTGGTGTCTCTCAGTCCTCTCTCTCTCTCAGGGAGATATCTGTACACTGACTGGTGTCTCTCTGTCCCCTGTCTCTCTCAGGGAGATATCTGTACACTGACTGGTGTCTCTCAGTCCCCTCTCTCTCAGGGAGATATCTGTACACTGACTGGTGTCTCTCAGTCCCCTCTCTCTCAGGGAGATGTCTGTACACTGACTGGTGTCTCTCAGTCCCCTCTCTCTCTCAGGGAGATATCTGTACACTGACTGGTGTCTCTCAGTCCCCTCTCTCTCTCTCAGGGAGATATCTGTACACTGACTGGTGTCTCTCAGCACCCTGTCTCTCTCAGGGAGATATCTGTGCACTGACTGGTGTCTCTCAGTCCCCTCTCTCTCCCAGGGAGATATCTGTACACTGACTGATGTCTCTCAGTCCCCTCTCTCTCTCAGGGAGATATCTGTACACTGACTGGTGTCTCTCAGTCCCCTCTCTCTCTCAGGGAGATATCTGTACACTGACTGGTGTCTCTCAGTCCCCTCTCTCTCTCAGGGAGATATCTGTACACTGACTGGTGTCTCTCAGTCCCCTCTCTCTCAGGGAGATATCTGTACACTGACGGGTGTCTCTCAGTCCCCTCTCTCTCAGGGAGATATCTGTACACTGACTGGTGTCTCTCAGTCCCCTCTCTCTCTCTTAGGGAGATATCTGTACACTGACTGGTGTCTCTCAGTCCTCTCTCTCTCAGGGAGATATCTGTACACTGACTGGTGTCTCTCAGTCCACTCACTCTCTCTCAGGGAGATATCTGTACACTGACTGCTGTCTCTCAGTCCCCTCTCTCTCTCAGGGAGATATCTGTACACTGACTGGTGTCTCTCAGTCCCCTCTCTCTCTCTCTCAGGGAGATATCTGTACACTGACTGGTGTCTCTCAGTCCTCTCTCTCTCTCAGGGAGATATCTGTACACTGACTGGTGTCTCTCAGTCCCCTCTCTCTCTCAGGGAGATATCTGTACACTGACTGGTGTCTCTCTGTCCCCTCTCTCTCAGGGAGATATGTGTACACTGACTGGTATCTCTCAGTCCTCCCTCTCTCTCAGGGAGATATCTGTACACTGACTGGTGTCTCTCAGTCCTCTCTCTCTCTCTCAGGGAGATATCTGTACACTGACTGGTGTCTCTCAGTCCCCTCACTCTCTCTCAGGGAGATATCTGTACACTGACTGGTGTCTCTCAGCCTCCTCTCTCTCTCAGGGAGATATCTGTACACTGACTGGTGTCTCTCAGTCCTCTCTCTCTCAGGGAGATATCTGTACACTGACTGGTGTCTCTCAGTCCCCTCTCTCTCTCAGGGAGATATCTGTACACTGACTGGTGTCTCTCAGTCCCCTCTCTCTCAGGGAGATATCTGTACACTGACTGGTGTCTCTCAGTCCCCTCACTCTCTCTCAGGGAGATATCTGTACACTGACTGGTGTCTCTCAGTCCCCTCTCTCTCTCAGGGAGATATCTGTACACTGACTGGTGTCTCTCAGTCCTCTCTCTCTCAGGGAGATATCTGTACACTGACTGGTGTCTCTCAGTCCCCTCTCTCTCAGGGAGATTTCAGTCTTTGTTGTGAAGGATTGATGAACGAACACTGATCGCGGTCACCTTGGGTTTTCTGTGAGTTGTAAAAGCATCCAGAGGAATTAAATTAATCCGTGCCAAATTAAAAAGTGCCTTGTATTGTAGATAATCTCCCAGCAATTGCAGGCTTTCAGTTCTCCTGGAAATATTGGATTTTGTGTGGGAGACATGTGAATTGTATCCTCAACCTGTTCATACTTTCTGAAATTCTTTCAACCAACTGACCAATGTTAATTAATACTGAGCTCCATAATCCAGACCGACACTCCCCCTGGTGCCAGTACCGAGGGAGTGCCGCACTGTCAGAGGGTCAGTGCTGAGGGAGTGCCGCACTGTCAGAGGGTCAGTACTGAGGGAGTGCCGCACTGTCAGAGGGTCAGTACTGAGGGAGTGCCGCACTGTCAGAGGGTCAGTACTGAGGGAGTGCCGCACTGTCAGAGGGTCAGTACTGAGGGAGTGCCGCAGTGTCAGAGGGTCAGTACTGAGGGAGTGCCGCACTGTCAGAGGGTCAGTACTGAGGGAGTGCTGCACTGTCAGAGGGTCAGTACTGAGGGAGTGCCGCAGTGTCAGAGGGTCAGTACTGAGGGAGTGCCGCACTGTCAGAGGGTCAGTACTGAGGGAGTGCTGCACTGTCAGAGGGTCAGTACTGAGGGAGTGCCGCACTGTCAGAGGGTCAGTACTGAGGGAGTGCCGCACTGTCAGAGGATCAGTACTGAGGGAGTGCCGCACTGTCAGAGGGTCAGTGCTGAGGGAGTGCCGCACTGTCAGAGGGTCAGTACTGAGGGAGTGCTGCACTGTCAGAGGGTCAGTGCTGAGGGAGTGCCGCAGTGTCAGAGGGTCAGTACTGAGGGAGTGCCGCACTGTCGGGGGTAGATGTATATACTCTAGGATTTGAGCTCCATAATCCAGGCCCACACTCCCCCCCGAGTGCAACTAGGGAAGCACGGGGGCACAGTGGTTGGCGCTGCTGCCTCACAGCGCCAGTGACTCCGGTCGAATACCAGCTCGGGTCACTGTCTGTGCGGAGTCTGCACATTCTCCCCGTGTCTGCGTGGGTTTCCTCCGGGTGCTCCGGTTTCCTCCCGCAGTATAAAGGTGTGCGGGTTAGATGGATTGGCCGTGCTAAGTTGACTCTGGTGAGTAGTCTCACAACACCAGGTTAAAGTCCAACAGGCTTATTTGGTAGCACGAGCTTTCGGAGCGCTGCTCCTTCATCAGGTGAGTGTCAGGGGGATTAGCAGGGTAAATATGTGAGGTTACGGGGATAGGGCCTGGGTGGGATTGTTGTTGGCGCAGGCCTGATGGGCCGAATGGCTTCCTTTTGTACTGTCCGGATCCCATCATTCTAACAGCACTGAAGGTGTACCTGCACCACACGGACTGACTGAATATTGTGAGCAGTTTTGGGCCCCGTATCTAAGGAAGGATGTGCCGGCCTTGGAAAGGGTCCAGAGGAGGCTCACAGGAATGATCACTGGAATGAAGAGCTTGTCGTATGAGGAACGGTTGAGGACTCTGGGTCTGTACTCGTTGGAGTTTAGAAGGATGAGGGGGAATCTTATTGAAACTTACAGGATACTGCGAGGCCTGGATAGAGTGGACGTGGAGAGGATGTTTCCACTAGCAGGAAAAACTAGAACCAGAGGGAACAACCTCAGGATAAAGGGACGATCCTTTAAAACAGAGATGAGGAGGAATTTCTTCAGCCAGAGAGTGGGGAATGTGTGGAACTCTTTGCCGCAGAAGGCTGTGGAGGCCGGGTCATTGAGTGTCTTTAAGACAGAGATAGATAGGTTCTTGATTAATAAGGGGATCAGGGGTTATGGGGAAAAGGCAGGAGAATGGGGATGAGAAAAATATCAGCCATGATTGAATGGGGGAGCAGACTCGATGGGCCGAGTGGCCTCATTCTGCTCCTATGTCTTATGACCAATGGTTTTAACAACCCTGGAACTCCCTCCCTAACAGCACTGTGGGTGTACCTACACCACACGGGACTGCAGCGGGTTCGAGATGGCGGTTCACCCACCACCTCATTTACCTTTCTCTCTCTCTCACCAGGTACTTTTCCAACATAACGTGGGATGGTAAAGATTTCTCCTTCAACAGTGATGGTTACCTTGTCAACCCTTCAATGGTCATCCTCGCTCTGAATCGACGACAAGAATGGGAGATGGTAGGTGATCAGCTGTGAGCAGTCAACACGACAGACAGAGCATGACTATCGGTTACCCCACACTGGGAGCACCGTGCACAGTTCCAGTCTCCGTATCCCTCGGTTAGACCACACTGGGAGCACCGTGCACAGTTCCAGTCTCCGTATCCCTCGGTTAGACCACACTGGGAGCACTGTGCACAGTTCCAGTCTCCGTATCCCTCGGTTAGACCACACTGGGAGCACCGTGCACAGTTCCAGTCTCCGTATCCCTCGGTATGACCACACTGGGAGCACCGTGCACAGTTCCAGTCTCCGTATCCCTCGGTATGACCACACTGGGAGCACTGTGCACAGTTCCAGTCTCCGTATCCCTCGGTTAGACCACACTGGGAGCACTGTGCACAGTTCCAGTCTCCGTATCCCTCGGTTAGACCACACTGGGAGCACTGTGCACAGTTCCGGTCTCCCTATCCCTCAGTTAGACCACACTGGGAGCACCGTGCACAGTTCCAGTCTCCGTATCCCTCAGTTAGACCACACTGGGAGCACCGTGCACAGTTCCAGTCTCCGTATCCCTCGGTTAGACCACACTGGGAGCACCGTGCACAGTTCCAGTCTCCGTATCCCTCGGTTAGACCACACTGGGAGCGCCGTGCACAGTTCCAGTCTCCCTATCCCTCGGTTAGACCACACTGGGAGCACCGTGCACAGTTCCAGTCTCCGTATCCCTCGGTTACCCCACACTGGGAGCACCGTGCACAGTTCCAGTCTCCGTATCCCTCGGTTAGACCACACTGGGAGCACCGTGCACAGCTCCAGTCTCCGTATCCCTCGGTTAGACCCACACTGGGAGCACCGTGCACAGTTCCGGTCTCCGTATCCCTCGGTTACCCCACACTGGGAGCACTGTGCACAGTTCCGGTCTCCGTATCCCTCGGTTAGACCCACACTGGGAGCACCGTAGACAGTTCCAGTCTCCGTATCCCTCGGTTAGACCACACTGGGAGCACCGTGCACAGTTCCAGTCTCCGTATCCCTCGGTTAGACCACACTGGGAGCACTGTGCACAGTTCCAGTCTCCGTATCCCTCGGTTAGACCCACACTGGGAGCACCGTGCACAGTTCCAGTCTCCATATCCCTCAGTTAGACCACACTGGGAGCACCGTGCACAGTTCCAGTCTCCATATCCCTCGGTTACCCCACACTGGGAGCACTGTGCACAGTTCCAGTCTCCCTATCCCTCGGTTAGACCCACACTGGGAGCACTGTGCACAGTTCCAGTCTCCGTATCCCTCGGTTAGACCACACTGGGAGCACCGTGCACAGTTCCAGTCTCCCTATCCCTCGGTTAGACCACACTGGGAGCACTGTGCACAGTTCCAGTCTCCATATCCCTCGGTTAGACCACACTGGGAGCACCGTGCACAGTTCCGGTCTCCCTATCCCTCGGTTAGACCACACTGGGAGCACCGTGCACAGTTCCAGTCTCCGTATCCCTCGGTTAGACCACACTGGGAGCACCGTGCACAGTTCCAGTCTCCGTGTCCCTCGGTTAGACCACACTGGGAGCACTGTGCACAGTTCCAGTCTCCGTATCCCTCGGTTAGACCACACTGGGAGCACCGTGCACAGTTCCAGTCTCCGTGTCCCTCGGTTAGACCACACTGGGAGCAGCGTGCACAGTTCCAGTCTCCGTATCCCTCGGTTAGACCCACACTGGGAGCACTGTGCACAGTTCCAGTCTCCGTATCCCGCGGTTCGACCCACACTGGGAGCACTGTGCACAGTTCCAGTCTCCCTATCCCTCGGTTAGACCCACACTGGGAGCACCGTGCACAGTTCCGGTCTCCATATCCCTCGGTTAGACCACACTGGGAGCACTGTGCACAGTTCCAGTCTCCCTATCCCTCGGTTAGACCCACACTGGGAGCACTGTGCACAGTTCCAGTCTCCGTATCCCTCGGTTAGACCACACTGGGAGCACTGTGCACAGTTCCGGTCTCCGTATCCCTCGGTAAGACCACACTGGGAGCACGGTGCACAGTTCCAGTCTCCGTATCCCTCGGTTAGACCACACTGGGAGCACCGTGCACAGTTCCAGTCTCCGTATCCCTCGGTTAGACCACACTGGGAGCACTGTGCACAGTTCCAGTCTCAGTATCCCTCGGTTAGACCACACTGGGAGCACCGTGCACAGTCCCAGTCTCCGTATCCCTCGGTTAGACCCACACTGGGAGCACTGTGCACAGTTCCAGTCTCCCTATCCCTCGGTTACCCCACACTGGGAGCACTGTGCACAGTCCCAGTCTCCGTATCCCTCGGTTAGACCACACTGGGAGCACCGTGCACAGTCCCAGTCTCCGTATCTCTCGGTTAGACCACACTGGGAGCACCGTGCACAGTTCCAGTCTCCGTATCCCTCGGTTAGACCCACACTGGGAGCACTGTGCACAGTTCCAGTCTCCCTATCCCTCGGTTAGACCACACTGGGAGCACCGTGCACAGTTCCAGTCTCCCTATCCCTCGGTTAGACCACACTGGGAGCACCGTGCACAGTTCCAGTCTCCCTATCCCTCGGTTAGACCACACTGGGAGCACCGTGCACAGTTCCAGTCTCCCTATCCCTCGGTTAGACCACACTGGGAGCACCGTGCACAGTTCCAGTCTCCGTATCCCTCGGTTAGACCACACTGGGAGCACCGTGCAGAGTTCCGGTCTCCGTATCCCTCGGTTAGACCACACTGGGAGCACCGTGCACAGTTCCAGTCTCCGTACCCCTCGGTTAGACCACACTGGGAGCACCGTGCACAGTTCCAGTCTCCGTATCCCTCGGTTAGACCCACACTGGGAGCACCGTGCACAGCTCCAGTCTCCGTATCCCTCGGTTAGACCACACTGGGAGCACTGTGCACAGTTCCGGTCTCCGTATCCCTCGGTTAGACCCACACTGGGAGCACTGTGCACAGTTCCAGTCTCCCTATCCCTCGGTTACCCCACACTGGGAGCACCGTGCACAGCTCCAGTCTCCGTATCCCTCGGTTAGACCACACTGGGAGCACCGTGCACAGTTCCAGTCTCCCTATCCCTCGGTTAGACCACACTGGGAGCACCGTGCACAGTTCCAGTCTCCCTATCCCTCGGTTACCCCACACTGGGAGCACCGTGCACAGTTCCAGTCTCCGTATCCCTCGGTTAGACCCACACTGGGAGCACTGTGCACAGTTCCAGTCTCCGTATCCCTCGGTTAGACCCACACTGGGAGCACTGTGCACAGTTCCAGTCTCCCTATCCCTCGGTTAGACCACACTGGGAGCACCGTGCACAGTTCCAGTCTCCCTATCCCTCGGTTAGACCACACTGGGAGCACCGTGCACAGTTCCAGTCTCCCTATCCCTCGGTTAGACCACACTGGGAGCACCGTGCACAGTTCCAGTCTCCCTATCCCTCGGTTAGACCACACTGGGAGCACGGTGCACAGTTCCAGTCTCCCTATCCCTCGGTTAGACCACACTGGGAGCACCGTGCACAGTTCCAGTCTCCGTATCCCTCGGTTAGACCACACTGGGAGCACCGTGCAGAGTTCCGGTCTCCGTATCCCTCGGTTAGACCACACTGGGAGCACCGTGCACAGTTCCAGTCTCCCTATCCCTCGGTTAGACCACACTGGGAGCACCGTGCACAGTTCCAGTCTCCCTATCCCTCGGTTAGACCACACTGGGAGCACCGTGCACAGTTCCAGTCTCCCTATCCCTCGGTTAGACCACACTGGGAGCACGGTGCACAGTTCCAGTCTCCCTATCCCTCGGTTAGACCACACTGGGAGCACCGTGCACAGTTCCAGTCTCCGTATCCCTCGGTTAGACCACACTGGGAGCACCGTGCAGAGTTCCGGTCTCCGTATCCCTCGGTTAGACCACACTGGGAGCACCGTGCACAGTTCCAGTCTCCGTATCCCTCGGTTAGACCACACTGGGAGCACTGTGCACAGTTCCAGTCTCCGTATCCCGCGGTTAGACCACACTGGGAGCACCGTGCTCAGTTCCGGTCTCCGTATCCCTCGGTTAGACCACACTCGGAGCACCGTGCACAGTTCCAGTCTCTGTATCCATCGGTTAGACCACACTGGGAGCACTGTGCACAGTTCCGGTCTCCGTATCCCTCGGTTAGACCACACTGGGAGCACCGTGCACAGTTCCAGTCTCCGTATCCCTCGGTTAGACCACACTGGGAGCACGGTGCACAGTTCCAGTCTCCGTATCCCTCGGTTAGACCACACTGGGAGCACTGTGCACAGTTCCAGTCTCCGTATCCCGCGGTTAGACCACACTGGGAGCACTGTGCACAGTTCCAGTCTCCGTATCCCTCGGTTAGACCACACTGGGAGCACTGTGCACAGTTCCAGTCTCCGTATCCCACGGTTAGACCACACTGGGAGCACCGTGCACAGTTCCAGTCTCCGTATCCCTCGGTTAGACCACACTGGGAGCACGGTGCACAGTTCCGGTCTCCGTATCCCTCGGTTAGACCACACTGGGAGCACCGTGCACAGTTCCAGTCTCCGTATCCCACGGTTAGACCACACTGGGAGCACCGTGCACAGTTCCAGTCTCCGTATCCCGCGGTTAGACCACACTGGGAGCACGGTGCACAGTTCCAGTCTCCGTATCCCTCGGTTAGACCACACTGGGAGCTCCGTGCACAGTTCCAGTCTCCGTATCCCTCGGTTAGACCACACTGGGAGCACCGTGCACAGTTCCAGTCTCCGTATCCCTCGGTTAGACCACGCTGGGAGCACCGTGCACAGTTCCAGTCTCCCTATCCCTCGGTTAGACCACACTGGGAGCACCGTGCACAGTTCCAGTCTCCGTATCCCTCGGTTAGACCACACTGGGAGCACCGTGCACAGTTCCAGTCTCCGTATCCCTCGGTTAGACCACACTGGGAGCACCGTGCACAGTTCCAGTCTCCGTATCCCTCGGTTAGACCACACTGGGAGCACCGTGCACAGTTCCAGTCTCCGTATCCCTCAGTTAGACCACACTGGGAGCACCGTGCACAGTTCCAGTCTCCGTATCCCTCGGTTAAACCACACTGGGAGCACCGTGCACAGTTCCAGTCTCCGTATCCCTCGGTTAGACCACACTGGGAGCACCGTGCACAGTTCCAGTCTCCGTATCCCTCGGTTAGACCACACCGGGAGCACCGTGCACAGTTCCGGTCTCCGTATCCCTCGGTTAGACCACACTGGGAGCACCGTGCACAGTTCCGGTCTCCGTATCCCTCGGTTAAACCACACTGGGAGCACCGTGCACAGTTCCAGTCTCCGTATCCCTCGGTTAGACCACACTGGGAGCACCGTAGACAGTTCCAGTCTCCCTATCCCTCGGTTAGATCACACTGGGAGCACTGTGCACAGTTCCAGTCTCCGTATCCCTCGGTTAGACCACACTGGGAGCACCGTGCACAGTTCCAGTCTCCGTATCCCTCGGTTAGACCACACTGGGAGCACCGTGCACAGTTCCAGTCTCCGTATCCCTCGGTTAGACCACACTGGGAGCACCGTGCACAGTTCCAGTCTCCGTATCCCTCGGTTAGACCACACTGGGAGCACTGTGCACAGTTCCAGTCTCCGTATCCCTCGGTTGGACCACACTGGGAGCACCGTGCACAGTTCCAGTCTCCGTATCCCTCGGTTAGACCACACTGGGAGCACCGTGCACAGTTCCAGTCTCCCTTTCCCTCGGTTAGACCACACTGGGAGCACCGTGCACAGGTCCGGTCTCCGTATCCCTCGGTTAGACCACACTGGGAGCACTGTGCACAGTTCCAGTCTCCATATCGCTCGGTTAGACCACACTGGGAGCACTGTGCACAGTTCCAGTCTCCGTATCCCTCGGTTAGACCACACTGGGAGCACCGTGCACAGTTCCAGTCTCCGTATCCCTCGGTTAGACCACACTGGGAGCACCGTGCACAGTTCCAGTCTCCCTATCCCTCGGTTAGACCACACTGGGAGCACCGTGCACAGTTCCGGTCTCCGTATCCCTCGGTTAGACCACACTGGGAGCACCGTGCACAGTTCCAGTCTCCGTATCCATCGGTTAGACCACACTGGGAGCACCGTGCACAGTTCCAGTCTCCCTATCCCTCGGTTAGACCCACACTGGGAGCACCGTGCACAGTTCCAGTCTCCCTATCCCTCGGTTAGACCACACTGGGAGCACCGTGCACAGTTCCAGTCTCCCTATCCCTCGGTTAGACCCACACTGGGAGCACCGTGCACAGTTCCAGTCTCCCTATCCCTCGGTTAGACCACACTGGGAGCACCGTGCACAGTTCCAGTCTCTGTATCCATCGGTCAGACCCACACTGGGAGCACCGTGCACAGTTCCAGTCTCCGTATCCCTCGGTTAGACCACACTGGGAGCACCGTGCACAGTTCCAGTCTCCCTATCCCTCGGTTAGACCCACACTGGGAGCACCGTGCACAGTTCCAGTCTCTGTATCCATCGGTTAGACCACACTGGGAGCACCGTGCACAGTTCCGGTCTCCGTATCCCTCGGTTAGACCACACTGGGAGCACTGTGCACAGTTCCGGTCTCCGTATCCCTCGGTAAGACCACACTGGGAGCACGGTGCACAGTTCCAGTCTCCGTATCCCTCGGTTAGACCACACTGGGAGCACGGTGCACAGTTCCAGTCTCCGTATCCCTCGGTTAGACCACACTGGGAGCACTGTGCACAGTTCCAGTCTCCGTATCCCACGGTTAGACCACACTGGGAGCACCGTGCACATTTCCAGTCTCCGTATCCCGCGGTTAGACCACACTGGGAGCACGGTGCACAGTTCCGGTCTCCGTATCCCTCGGTTAGACCACACTGGGAGCACCGTGCACAGTTCCAGTCTCCGTATCCCTCGGTTAGACCACACTGGGAGCACCGTGCACAGTTCCAGTCTCCGTATCCCTCGGTTAGACCACGCTGGGAGCACCGTGCACAGTTCCAGTCTCCCTATCCCTCGGTTAGACCACACTGGGAGCACCGTGCACAGTTCCAGTCTCCGTATCCCTCGGTTAGACCACACTGGGAGCACCGTGCACAGTTCCAGTCTCCGTATCCCTCGGTTAGACCACACTGGGAGCACCGTGCACAGTTCCAGTCTCCGTATCCCTCGGTTAGACCACACTGGGAGCACCATGCACAGTTCCGGTCTCCCTATCCCTCGGTTAGACCCACACTGGGAACACCGTGCCCAGTTCCAGTCTCCGTATCCCTCGGTTAGACCACACTGGGAGCACCGTGCACAGTTCCAGTCACCCTATCCCTCGGTTAGACCACACTGGGAGCACCGTGCACAGTTCCAGTCTCCCTATACCTCGGTTAGACCACACTGGGAGCACCGTGCACAGTTCCAGTCTCCGTATCCCTCGGTTAGACCACACTGGGAGCATCGTGCACAGTTCCAGTCTCCGTATCCCTCAGTTAGACCCACACTGGGAGCACCGTGCACAGTTCCAGTCTCCGTATCCCTCGGTTAGACCACACTGGGAGCACCGTGCACAGTTCCAGTCTCCGTATCCCTCGGTTAGACCACACTGGGAGCACCGTGCACAGTTCCAGTCTCCGTATCCCTCGGTTAGACCACACTGGGAGCACCGTGCACAGTTCCAGTCTCCGTATCCCTCGGTTAGACCACACTGGGAGCACCGTGCACAGTTCCAGTCTCCGTATCCCTCGGTTAGACCACACTGGGAGCACCGTGCACAGTTCCAGTCTCCCTATCACTCGGTTAGACCCACACTGGGAGCACCGTGCACAGTTCCAGTCTCTGTATCCCTCGGTTAGACCACACTGGGAGCACTGTGCACAGTTCCAGTCTCCCTATCACTCGGTTAGACCCACACTGGGAGCACCGTGCACAGTTCCAGTTTCTGTATCCCTCGGTTAGACCACACTGGGAGCACTGTGCACAGTTCCAGTCTCCCTATCACTCGGTTAGACCCACACTGGGAGCACCGTGCACAGTTCCAGTTTCTGTATCCCTCGGTTAGACCACACTGGGAGCACTGTGCACAGTTCCGGTCTCCCTATCCCTCGGTTAGACCCACACTGGGAACACCGTGCCCAGTTCCAGTCTCCGTATCCCTCGGTTAGACCACACTGGGAGCACCGTGCACAGTTCCAGTCACCCTATCCCTCGGTTAGACCACACTGGGAGCACCGTGCACAGTTCCAGTCTCCCTATACCTCGGTTAGACCACACTGGGAGCACCGTGCACAGTTCCAGTCTCCGTATCCCTCGGTTAGACCACACTGGGAGCATCGTGCACAGTTCCAGTCTCCGTATCCCTCAGTTAGACCCACACTGGGAGCACCGTGCACAGTTCCAGTCTCCGTATCCCTCGGTTAGACCACACTGGGAGCACCGTGCACAGTTCCAGTCTCCGTATCCCTCGGTTAGACCACACTGGGAGCACCGTGCACAGTTCCAGTCTCCGTATCCCTCGGTTAGACCACACTGGGAGCACCGTGCACAGTTCCAGTCTCCGTATCCCTCGGTTAGACCACACTGGGAGCACCGTGCACAGTTCCAGTCTCCGTATCCCTCGGTTAGACCACACTGGGAGCACCGTGCACAGTTCCAGTCTCCCTATCACTCGGTTAGACCCACACTGGGAGCACCGTGCACAGTTCCAGTCTCTGTATCCCTCGGTTAGACCACACTGGGAGCACTGTGCACAGTTCCAGTCTCCCTATCACTCGGTTAGACCCACACTGGGAGCACCGTGCACAGTTCCAGTTTCTGTATCCCTCGGTTAGACCACACTGGGAGCACTGTGCACAGTTCCAGTCTCCCAATCACTCGGTTAGACCCACACTGGGAGCACCGTGCACAGTTCCAGTCTCTGTATCCCTCGGTTAGACCACACTCGGAGCACCGTGCACAGTTCCGGTCTCCGTATCCCTCGGTTAGACCGCACTCGGAGCACCGTGCACAGTCCCCATCTCTGTATCCCTCGGTTAGATCACACTGGGAGCGCCGTGCACAGTTCCAGTCTCTGTATCCTTCGGTTAGACCCACACTGGGAGCACCGTGCACAGTTCCAGTCTCTGTATCCTTCGGTTAGACCCACACTGGGAGCACCGTGCACAGTTCCAGTCTCTGTATCCTTCGGTTAGACCCACACTGGGAGCACCGTGCACAGTTCCAGTCTCTGTATCCTTCGGTTAGACCCACACTGGGAGCACCGTGCACAGTTCCAGTCTCTGTATCCTTCGGTTAGACCCACACTGGGAGCACCGTGCACAGTTCCAGTCTCTGTATCCTTCGGTTAGACCCACACTGGGAGCACTGTGCACAGTTCCAGTCTCCGTATCCCTCGGTTAGACCACACTGGGAGCACCGTGCACAGTTCCGGTCTCCGTATCCCTCGGTTAGACCCACACTGGGAGCACCGTGCACAGTTCCAGTCTCTGTATCCCTCGGTTAGACCCACACTGGGAGCACTGTGCACAGTTCCAGTCTCCCTATCCCTCGGTTAGATCACACTGGGAGCACCGTGCACAGTTCCGGTCTCCCTATCCCTCGGTTAGACCCACACTGGGAGCACCGTGCACAGTTCCGGTCTCCCTATCCCTCGGTTAGACCCACACTGGGAGCACCGTGCACAGTTCCAGTCTCCGTATCCCTCGGTTAGACCACACTGGGAGCACCGTGCACAGTTCCAGTCTCCCTATCCCTCGGTTAGACCACACTGGGAGCACCGTGCACAGTTCCGGTCTCCCTATCCCTCGGTTAGACCCACACTGGGAGCACCGTGCACAGTTCCAGTCTCCGTATCCCTCAGTTTGACCACACTGGGAGCACTGTGCACAGTTCCAGTCTCCCTATCCCTCGGTTAGACCACACTGGGAGCACCGTGCACAGCTCCAGTCTTCGTATCCCTCGGTTAGGCCACACTGGGAGCACCGTGCACAGTTCCAGTTTCCCTATCCCTCGGTTAGACCACACTGGGAGCACCGTGCACAGTTCCGGTCTCCCTATCCCTCAGTTAGACCACACTGGGAGCACTGTGCACAGTTCCGGTCTCCGTATCCCTCAGTTAGACCACACTGGGAGCACTGTGCACAGTTCCAGTCTCCCTATCCCTCAGTTAGACCACACTGGGAGCACTGTGCACAGTTCCGGTCTCCGTATCCCTCAGTTAGACCACACTGGGAGCACTGTGCACAGTTCCGGTCTCCGTATCCCTCAGTTAGACCACACTGGGAGCACCGTGCACAGTTCCGGTCTCCCTATCCCTCAGTTAGACCACACTGGGAGCACTGTGCACAGTTCCAGTCTCCGTATCCCTCAGTTAGACCACACTGGGAGCACCGTGCACAGTTCCAGTCTCCGTATCCCTCAGTTAGACCACACTGGGAGCACTGTGCACAGTTCCGGTCTCCGTATCCCTCAGTTAGACCACACTGGGAGCACTGTGCACAGTTCCAGTCTCCCTATCCCTCAGTTAGACCACACTGGGAGCAAATTCCGGCGTCTGTATCCTCTGTGCGAGTGATTCCCACTCTGTCTCCACTCCCCGTGCGAGCGAGTGCCACATAGTCCCTGATTTGGTTTATTAGTGACTGTCTGAAATCGAGTTGTGCCTCCTCCCTCTCCCACCCACCCCCGTTCGGGTCTCTCCCTCTCTCTCTTTCTCGTTGTCTCTATGTTTCTCTCTCTCTCTGTGCCTCTCCCTCTCTATCTGCCTCTCCCTCTCTCTCCCTCCCTCTCTCTCCCTCCCTCTCTCTGTCACCCTCTCTCTCTGTCTCACTCTCTGTGTCTCTGTCTCCCTCTTTCTCTCTCTCCGTCTCTGTCTGTCTCTGTCTCTCTGTCTCTCTCTGTCTCTCTCTCTGTCTGTCTCTCTCTCTCTCACTGTCTCTGTCTCTCTGTCTCTCTCTGTCTGTCTCTCTCTCTCTGTCTGTCTCTCTCTGTCTCTCTCTGTCTCTCTCTGTCTCTCTCTGTCTCTCTCTGTCTGTCTCTCTCTCTCTGTCTGTCTCTCTCTCTCTGTCTGTCTCTCTCTGTCTCTCTCTGTCTCTCTCTGTCTCTCTCTGTCTGTCTCTCTCTTTCTCACTGTCTCTGTCTCTCTGTCTCTCCCTGTCTGTCTCTCTGTCTGTCTCTGTCTGTTTCTCAGTTCTGTTGATGGTCAGTGAGGATTTAGGAAGGATGGTGAGAGACAGGGATGTTTGAGATGTTGTCTGGTAGAGTCTCTAGTCGAGAGAGGGAGAGGGAGAGAGTGGTGTGTGCTGTCACTAGTAGCAACCTGTTTAGTTGGTATTCTGATGGTGATGTTTGCTGGTGGGAAGTCACCTTGAAGCTCCCGATTCCTCGCCATGTCTCAGTCTCATTCATCAGGCTGCACACAGGATAACTGCCACCACAATCATCTGTCCAGACACACCTCACACTCGCGGCTAGACTGTCAGACACTCCTCCCCTCCCCTCTGAAAACATCAAATCATTCAGAGCACCGCTGCCCCTCCGGTCCCTGTAACCTCCTCCAGCCCCTCCAACCCTCACCCTCCTGTTCCAGTCCCCCCCTCGCTCCCTCCCTCCCTATCTCTGTAACCTCCTCCAGCCCCTCCAACCCTCACCCTCCTGTTCCAGTCCCCCCCTCGCTCCCTCCCTCCCTATCTCTGTAACCTCCTCCAGCCCCTACAATTCTCATCCTCCTGTTCAAATCCCTCCCTCGCCCCCTCCCTCCCTATCTCTGTAACCTCCTCCAGCCCCTACAATTCTCATCCACCTGTTCAAATCCCTCCCTCGCTCCCTCCCTCCCTATCTCTGTAACCTCCTCCAGCCCCTACAATCCTCACCCTCCTGTTCAAATCCCTCCCTCGCTCCCTCCCTATCTCTGTAACCTCCTCCAGCCCCGACAATTCTCATCCTCCTGTTCAAACCGCTCCCTCGCCCCCTCCCTCCCTATCTCTGTAACCTTCTCCAGCCCCTACAATCCTCACCCTCCTGTTCAAATCCCTCCCTCGCTCCCTCCCTATTCCTGTAACCTCCTCCAGCCCCTCCAATCCTCACCCTCCTGTTCCAGTCGCTCCCTCGCTCCCTCCCTCCCTATCTCTGTAACCTCCTCCAGCCCCTCCAATCCTCATCCTCCTGTTCAAACCCCTCCCTCGCCCCCTCGCTCGCTATCTCTGTAACCTCCTCCAGCCCCTCCAATCCTCATCCTCCTGCTCAAATCCCTCCCTCGCTCCCTCCCTCCCTATCTCTGTAACCTCCTCCAGCCCCTACAATTCCCATCCTCCTGTTCAAATCCCTCCCTCCCTCCCTATCTCTGTAACCTCCTCCAGCCCCTACAATTCTCATCCTCCTGTTCAAATCCCTCCCTCGCTCCCTCCCGCTGTATCTAACCCCGTGCTGTGCCTGTCCTGGGAGTGTTTGATGGGGGACAGTGTAGAGGGAGCTTTACTCTGTATCTAACCCCGTGCTGTACCTGTCCTGGGAGTGTTTGATGGGGACAGTGTAGAGGGAGCTTTACTCTGTATCTAACCCCGTGCTGTACCTGTCCTGGGAGTGTTTGATGGGGGACAGTGTAGAGGGAGCTTTACTCTGTATCTAACCCCGTGCTGTACCTGTCCTGGGAGTGTTTGATGGGGACAGTGTAGAGGGAGCTTTACTCTGTATCTAACCCCGTGCTGTACCTGTCCTGGGAGTGTTTGATGGGGACAGTGTAGAGGGAGCTTTACTCTGTATCTAACCCCGTGCTGTACCTGTCCTGGGAGTGTTTGATGGGGACAGTGTAGAGGGAGCTTTACTCTGTATCTAACCCCGTGCTGTACCTGTCCTGGGAGTGTTTGATGGGGACAGTGTAGAGGGAGCTTTACTCTGTATCTAACCCCGTGCTGTACCTGTCCTCGGGGTGTTTGATGGGGACAGTTTAGAGGGAGCTTTACTCTGTATCTATCCCCGTGCTGTCCCTGTCCTGGGAGTGTTTGATGGGGACAGTGTAGAGGGAGCTTTACTCTGTATCTAACCCCGTGCTGTACCTGTCCTGGGAGTGTTTGATGGGGGACAGTGTAGAGGGAGCTTTACTCTGTATCTAACCCCGTGCTGTCCCTGTCCTGGGAGTGTTTGATGGGGACAGTGTAGAGGGAGCTTTACTCTGTATCTAACCCCGTGCTGTCCCTGTCCTGGGAGTGTTTGATGGGGACAGTGTCGAGGGAGCTTTACTCTGTATCTAACCCCGTGCTGTCCCTGTCCTGGGAGTGTTTGATGGGGACAGTGTCGAGGGAGCTTTACTCTGTATCTAACCCCGTGCTGTACCTGTCCTGGGAGTGTTTGATGGGGGACAGTGTAGAGGGAGCTTTACTCTGTATCTAACCCCGTGCTGTACCTGTCCTGGGAGTGTTTGATGGGGACAGTGTAGAGGGAGCTTTACTCTGTATCTAACCCCGTGCTGTACCTGCCCTGGGAGTGTTTGATGGGGACAGTGTAGAGGGAGCTTTACTCTGTATCTAACCCCGTGCTGTACCTGTCCTGGGAGTGTTTGATGGGGGCAGTGTGGAGGGAGCTTTACTCTGTATCTAACCCCGTGCTGTCCCTGTCCTGGGAGTGTTTGATGGGGACAGTGTAGAGGGAGCTTTACTCTGTATCTAACCCCGTGCTGTACCTGTCCTGGGAGTGTTTGATGGGGACAGTGTAGAGGGAGCTTTACTCTGTATCTAACCCCGTGCTGTCCCTGTCCTGGGAGTGTTTGATGGGGACAGTGTAGAGGGAGCTTTACTCTGTATCTAACCCCGTGCCCCCTCTCTCTCTCCGATAGGTGGGGAAGTGGGAACAGGACTCCCTCACCTTGAAGTACCCTGTGTGGTCCCGTTACGGGATGTTCCTTCAGCCAGTGGATAATGACCATCACTTGACGGTGGTGACCCTGGAGGAACGTCCCTTTGTGATAGTGGAGGACATCGACCTGGCCAGCGGGACCTGCATCCGTGATTCTGTTCCCTGTCGAAAGCAACTGAACCGAACTGGGAGGTAGGTGTCCATCGATCCCTCCAATTTTCCATCCTTCCATCCCCTGTGAACACATCTCAAACACTCCACTCCGCCTAATGCCGAGAGAATGGCCTGGGGGCACTTTGTCCTCGGAACGACCTCACTCAGATCTTTAACATGGCGCGGGGGTTTCAAAGGGGTTGACAGAGAGATGATGTTTCCATATTTCACACAATTCAGCGCCCTGCACTTTCGGAAGTACATCAAGAATTCAGAGAGAGATTTTTAAAATTCATTCACCGGGATGTGGGTGTCGCTGGGATCGGGCGAGGATTTATTACCCAGCCCCAGAGAAGGAGTGGGTGTGTCACCATCCTGAACCCACTGCAGTCCCGTGTGGTGTAGGTACACCCACAGTGCTGTTAGGGAGGGAGTTCCAGGATTGTTATTGGACATCAGTCAGTCCCGTGTGGTGTAGGTACACCCACAGTGCTGTTAGGGAGGGAGTTCCAGGATTGTTATTGGACATCAGTCAGTCCCCGTGTGGTGTAGGTACACCCACAGTGCTGTTAGGGAGGGAGTTCCAGGATTGTTATTGGACATCAGTCAGTCCCGTGTGGTGTAGGTACACCCACAGTGCTGTTAGGGAGGGAGTTCCAGGATTGTTATTGGACATCAGTCAGTCCCCGTGTGGTGTAGGTACACCCACAGTGCTGTTAGGGAGGGAGTTCCAGGATTGTTATTGGACATCAGTCAGTCCCGTGTGGTGTAGGTACGCCCACAGTGCTGTTAGGGAGGGAGTTCCAGGATTGTTATTGGACATCAGTCAGTCCGTGTGGTGTAGGTACACCCACAGTGCTGTTAGGGAGGGAGTTCCAGGATTGTTACTGGACATCAGTCAGTCCCGTGTGGTGTAGGTACACCCACAGTGCTGTTAGAGAGGGAGTTCCAGGATTGTTATTGGACATCAGTCAGTCCCGTGTGTGTAGGTACACCCACAGTGCTGTTAGGGAGGGAGTTCCAGGATTGTTATTGGGCATCAGTCAGTCCCGTGTGCTGTAGGTACACCCACAGTGCTGTTAGGGAGGGAGTTCCAGGATTGTTATTGGGCATCAGTCAGTCCCGTGTGCTGTAGGTACACCCACAGTGCTGCTAGGGAGGGAGTTCCAGGATTGTTATTGGGCATCAGTCAGTCCCGTGTGCTGTAGGTACACCCACAGTGCTGTTAGGGAGGGAGTTCCAGGATTGTTATTGGACATCAGTCAGTCCCATGTGGTGTAGGTACACCCACAGTGCTGTTAGGGAGGGAGTTCCAGGATTGTTATTGGACATCAGTCAGTCCCGTGTGGTGTAGGTACACCCACAGTGCTGTTAGGGAGGGAGCTCCAGGATTGTTATTGGACATCAGTCAGTCCCGTGTGGTGTAGGTACACCCACAGTGCTGTTAGAGAGGGAGTTCCAGGATTGTTATTGGACATCAGTCAGTCCCGTGTGGTGTAGGTACACCCACAGTGCTGTTAGGGAGGGAGTTCCAGGATTGTTATTGGACATCAGTCAGTCCCGTGTAGTGTAGGTACACCCACAGTGCTGTTAGGGAGGGAGTTCCAGGATTGTTATTGGACATCAGTCAGTCCCGTGTGGTGTAGGTACACCCACAGTGCTGTTAGGGAGGGAGCTCCAGGATTGTTATTGGACATCAGTCAGTCCCGTGTGGTGTAGGTACACCCACAGTGCTGTTAGAGAGGGAGTTCCAGAATTGTTATTGGACATCAGTCAGTCCCGTGTGGTGTAGGTACACCCACAGTGCTGTTAGGGAGGGAGTTCCAGGATTGTTATTGGACATCAGTCAGTCCCGTGTGGTGTAGGTACACCCACTGTGCTGTTAGGGAGGGAGTTCCAGGATTGTTATTGGACATCAGTCAGTCCCGTGTGGTGTAGGTACACCCACAGTGCTGTCAGGGAGGGAGTTCCAGGATTTTGACCCCAGCGACAGTGAAGGAACGGCCGATATATTTCCAAGTCAGGATGGTGTGTGTGGGGCTCGGAGGGGGAGCTTGCAGGTGGGGGTGTTCCCCATGTGTCTGCTGCCCTTGTCCTTCTCGGTGGTAGAGGTGGTGGGTTTGGAAGGTGCTGTTGAAGGAGCCTTGGTGAGTCGCTGCAGTGCATCTTGTAGATGGTACACACGGCTGCCTCTGTGCGTCGGTGGTGGAGGGAGTGAATGTTGAAGGTGGGGGTTAGTGTGTCGATCGAGCGGGGGCTGCTTTGTCCTGGATGGTGTTGAGCTTCTCGAGTGTTGTTGGGAGTCGCACTCATCCAGGCAAGTGGAGAGTATTCCATCCCACTCCTGACTTGTGTCCTTGTGGATGGTGGACAGGCTTTGGGGGGGAGTCAGGAGGTGAGTTACTCTCCGCAGGATTCCCAGCCTCTGACCTGCTCTGGGAGACACAGTATTTATACGGCTGGGTCTGGTTCAGTGTCTGGTCAATGGGAACCCCCAGGATGTTGACAGCGGGGGATTCAGTGATGGGAATACCATTGAATGTCAAGGGGCAGTGATTAGAGTGTCTCTTATTGGTGATGGTCACTGCCTGGTATTTGTGAGGTGTGAATGTAACTCTCCACTTGTCAGCCTGAGCCTGGATACTGTCCAGATCTTGCTGCATTTGAACTGAGGAGTTGAGAATGGTGCTGATCATTGTGCAATCATCGGCGAACACCCCCACCTCTGACCTTATGACAGAGGGAAGGTCATTGATGAAGCAGCAGGAGATGTTTGGGCCTCGGACACCACCCTGAGGGACTCCTGCAGAGATGTCCCGAAGATGTGGAAAAGGTTGAAGAGAATGGCTGCGGGGATGAGGAACGTCACTTCACGTGGAGAGATTGGAGAAAGTTGGGGACCGTTCTGCTCAGGGAAGGGAAGGTGGGGAGGAGATTTGGATCGAGGTGTTCAGAATGGTGAGGGGGGATTGGGACAGGGTGGGGAGGGAGAGGCTGTTCCCATTGGCGGATGGATCGGGAACCAGAGGGGCGGGGAGAACATGGATTTGAGGGGATTGGTGAGAGACGCCACGGAGATACAAGGAACGTGTGGTAGGTGCTGCTTGGGAGTGTGGGTGAAACTCTCTCACACAGCGAGTGGTTAGGGTGCGGTAGGTGCTGCCTGGGAGTGTGGGTGAAACTCTCTCACACAGCGAGTGGTTAGGGTGCGGTAGATGCTGCTTGGGAGTGTGGGTGAAACTCTCACACACAGCGAGTGGTTAGGGTGCGGTAGGTGCTGCCTAGGAGTGTGGGTGAAACTCTCTCACACAGCGAGTGGTTAGGGTGCGGTAGGTGCTGCATGGGAGTGTGGGTGAAACTCTCACACAGTGAGTGGTGAGGGTGCGGTAGGTGCTGCTTGGGAGTGTGGGTGACACTCTCTCACACAGCGAGTGGTTAGGGTGCGGTAGGTGCTGCCTGGGAGTGTGGGTGACACTCTCACACAGTGAGTGGTTAGGGTGCGGTCGGTGCTGCTTGGGAGTGTAGGTCACACTCTCTCACACAGCGAGTGGTTAGGGTGCGGTAGGTGCTGCCTGGGAGTGTGGGTGAAACTCTCTCACACAGTGAGTGGTTAGGGTGCGGTAGGTGCTGCTTGGGAGTGTGGGTCACACTCTCTCACACAGCGAGTGGTTAGGGTGCGGTGGGTGCTGCTTGGGAGTGTGGGTCACACTCTCTCACACAGCGAGTGGTTAGGGTGCGGTAGGTGCTGCCTGGGAGTGTGGGTGAAACTCTCTCACACAGCGAGTGGTTAGGGTGCGGTAGGTGCTGCTTGGGAGTGTGGGTCACACTCTCTCACACAGCGAGTGGTTAGGGTGCGGTGGGTGCTGCTTGGGAGTGTGGGTGAAACTCTCTCACAGAGCGAGTGGTTAGGGTGCGGTGGGTGCTGCTTGGGAGTGTGGGTGAAACTCTCTCACACAGCGAGTGGTTAGGGTGCGGTAGGTGCTGCCTGGGAGTGTGGGTGACACTCTCTCACAGTGAGTGGTTAGGGTGCAGTAGGTGCTGCCTGGGAGTGTGGGTGAAACTCTCTCACACAGTGAGTGGTTAGGGTGCGGTAGGTGCTGCATGGGAGTGTGGGTCACACTCTCTCACACAGTGAGTGGTGAGGGTGCGGTAGGTGCTGCTTGGGAGTGTGGGTGACACTCTCTCACACAGCGAGTGGTTAGGGTGCGGTAGGTGCTGCATGGGAGTGTGGGTGAAACTCTCTCACACAGCGAGTGGTTAGGGTGCGGTAGGTGCTGCTTGGGAGTGTGGGTGAAACTCTCTCACACAGCGAGTGGTTAGGGTGCGGTAAGTTCTGCTTGGGAGTGTGGGTGAAACTCTCTCACACAGCGAGTGGTTAGGGTGCGGTAGGTGCTCCTTGGGAGTGTGGGTGAAACTCTCTCACACAGCGAGTGGTTAGGGTGCGGTAGGTGCTGCCTGGGAGTGTGGGTGACACTCTCTCACACAGCGAGTGGTTAGGGTGCGGTAGGTGCTGCCTGGGAGTGTGGGTGACACTCTCTCACACAGCGAGTGGTTAGGGTGCGGTAGGTGCTGCCTGGGAGTGTGGGTGAAACTCTCTCACACAGCGAGTGGTTAGGGTGCGGTAGGTGCTGCTTGGGAGTGTGGGTGAAACTCTCTCACACAGCGAGTGGTTAGGGTGCAGTAGGTGCTGCTTGGGAGTGTGGGTGAAACTCTCTCACACAGCGAGTGGTTAGGGTGCGGTAGGTGCTGCCTGGGAGTGTGGGTGACACTCTCTCACACAGCGAGTGGTTAGGGTGCGGTAGGTGCTGCTTGGGAGTGTGGGTGACACTCTCTCACACAGCGAGTGGTTAGGGTGCGGTCGGTGCTGCCTGGGAGTGTGGGTGAAACTCTCTCACACAGCGAGTGGTTAGGGTGCGGTAGGTGCTGCTTGGGAGTGTGGGTGAAACTCCCTCACACAGCGAGTGGTTAGGGTGCGGTCGGTGCTGCCTGGGAGTGTAGGTGAAACTCTCTCACACAGCGAGTGGTTAGGGTGCGGTAGGTGCCGCTTGGGAGTGTGGGTGAAACTCTCTCACACAGCGAGTGGTTAGGGTGCGGTAGGTGCTGCCTGGGAGTGTGGGTGACACTCTCTCACACAGCGAGTGGTTAGGGTGCGCTGGGTGCTGCTTGGGAGTGTGGGTGACACTCTCTCTCACAGCGAGTGGTTAGGGTGCGGTCGGTGCTGCCTGGGAGTGTGGGTGAAACTCTCTCTCACAGCGAGTGGTTAGGGTGCGGTCGGTGCTGCTTGGGAGTGTGGGTGACACTCTCTCACACAGCGAGTGGTTAGGGTGCGGTAGGTGCTGCTTGGGAGTGTGGGTGACACTCTCTCACACAGCGAGTGGTTAGGGTGCGGTGGGTGCTGCTTGGGAGTGTGGGTGAAACTCTCTCTCACAGCGAGTGGTTAGGGTGCGGTAGGTGCTGCTTGGGACTGTGGGTGAAACTCTCTCACACAGTGAGTGGTTAGGGTGCGGTAGGTGCTGCCTGGGAGTGTGGGTGAAACTCTCTCACACAGCGAGTGGTTAGGGTGCGGTAGGTGCTGCTTGGGAGTGTGGGTGAAACTCTCTCACACAGCGAGTGGTTAGGGTGCGGTAGGTGCTGCTTGGGAGTGTGGGTGAAACTCTCTCACACAGTGAGTGGTTAGGGTGCGGTAGGTGCTGCCTGGGAGTGTGGGTGAAACTCTCTCACACAGCGAGTGGTTAGGGTGCGGTAGGTGCTGCTTGGGAGTGTGGGTGAAACTCTCTCACACAGCGAGTGGTTAGGGTGCGGTCGGTGCTGCTTGGGAGTGTGGGTGAAACTCTCACAGCGAGTGGTTAGGGTGCGGTAGGTGCTGCCTGGGAGTGTGGGTGAAACTCTCTCTCACAGCGAGTGGTTAGGGTGTGGTAGGTGCTGCCTGGGAGTGTGGGTGAAACTCTCTCACACAGCGAGTGGTTAGGGTGCGGTCGGTGCTGCTTGGGAGTGTGGGTGAAACTCTCACAGCGAGTGGTTAGGGTGCGGTAGGTGCTGCTTGGGAGTGTGGGTGAAACTCTCTCACACAGCGAGTGGTTAGGGTGCGGTAGGTGCTGCCTGGGAGTGTGGGTGAAACTCTCTCACACAGCGAGTGGTTAGGGTGCGGTAGGTGCTGCTTGGGGGTGTGGGTGAAACTCTCTCACACAGTGAGTGGTTAGGGTGCGGTAGGTGCTGCCTGGGAGTGTCGGTGAAACTCTCTCACACAGCGAGTGGTTAGGGTGCGGTAGGTGCTGCTTGGGAGTGTGGGTGACATTCTCTCACACAGCGAGTGGTTAGGGTGCGGTAGGTGCTGCTTGGGAGTGTGGGTGAAACTCTCTCACACAGCGAGTGGTTAGGGTGCGGTAGGTGCTGCCTGGGAGTGTGGGTGAAACTCTCTCACACAGCGAGTGGTTGGGGTGCGGTAGGTGCTGCCTGGGAGTGTGGGTGACATTCTCTCACACAGCGAGTGGTTAGGGTGCGGTAGGTGCTGCCTGGGAGTGTGGGTGAAACTCTCTCACACAGCGAGTGGTTAGGGTGTGGTAGGTGCTGCTTGGGAGTGTGGGTGAAACTCTCTCACACAGCGAGTGGTTAGGGTGCGGTAGCTGCTGCCTGGGAGTGTGGGTGACATTCTCTCACACAGCGAGTGGTTAGGGTGCGGTAGGTGCTGCCTGGGAGTGTGGGTGAAACTCTCTCACACAGCGAGTGGTTAGGGTGCGGTCGGTGCTGCTTGGGAGTGTGGGTGAAACTCTCACACACAGCGAGTGGTTAGGGTGCGGTAGGTGCTGCCTGGGAGTGTAGGTCACACTCTCTCACACAGCGAGTGGTTAGGGTGCGGTAGGTGCTGCCTGGGAGTGTGGGTGAAACTCTCTCACACAGCGAGTGGTTAGGGTGTGGTAGGTGCTGCCTGGGAGTGTGGGTGAAACTCTCTCACACAGCGAGTGGTTAGGGTGCGGTCGGTGCTGCTTGGGAGTGTGGGTGAAACTCTCTCACACAGCGAGTGGTTAGGGTGCGGTAGGTGCTGCCTGGGAGTGTAGGTGAAACTCTCTCACACAGCGAGTGGTTAGGGTGCGGTAGGTGCTGCCTGGGAGTGTGGGTGACACTCTCTCACACAGCGAGTGGTTAGGGTGCGGTAGGTGCTGCTTGGGAGTGTGGGTGAAACTCTCTCACACAGCGAGTGGTTAGGGTGCGGTAGGTGCTGCCTGGGAGTGTGGGTGAAACTCTCTCACACAGTGAGTGGTTAGGGTGCGGTAGGTGCTGCTTGGGAGTGTGGGTGAAACTCTCTCACACAGTGAGTGGTTAGGGTGCGGTAGGTGCTGCTTGGGACTGTGGGTGAAACTCTCTCACACAGCGAGTGGTTAGGGTGCGGTCGGTGCTGCCTGGGAGTGTGGGTGACACTCTCTCACACAGCGAGTGGTTAGGGTGCGGTAGGTGCTGCTTGGGAGTGTGGGTGACACTCTCTCACACAGCGAGTGGTTAGGGTGCGGTCGGTGCTGCCTGGGAGTGTGGGTGAAACTCTCTCACACAGCGAGTGGTTAGGATGCGGTCGGTGCTGCTTGGAAGTGTGGGTGACACTCTCTCACACAGCGAGTGGTTAGGGTGCGGTAGGTGCTGCTTGGGAGTGTGGGTGAAACTCTCTCACACAGCGAGTGGTTAGGGTGTGGTAGGTGCTGCCTGGAAGTGTGGGTGACACTCTCTCACACAGCGAGTGGTTAGGGTGCGGTAGGTGCTGCTTGGGAGTGTGGGTGAAACTCTCTCACACAGCGAGTGGTTAGGGTGCGGTAGGTGCTGCTTGGGAGTGTGGGTGAAACTCTCTCTCACAGCGAGTGGTTAGGAAGCGGTAGGTGCTGCTTGGGAGTGTGGGTGAAACTCTCTCACACAGCGAGTGGTTAGGGTGCGGTAGGTGCTGTCTGGGAGTGTGGGTGAAACTCTCTCACACAGCGAGTGGTTAGGGTGCGGTAGGTGCTGCTTGGGAGTGTGGGTGAAACTCTCTCACACAGCGAGTGGTTAGGGTGCGGTAGGTGCTGCTTGGGAGTGTGGGTGAAACTCTCTCACACAGCGAGAGGTTAGGGTGCGGTCGGTGCTGCCTGGGAGTGTGGGTGAAACTCTCTCACACAGCGAGTGGTTAGGGTGCGGTAGGTGCTGCCTGGGAGTGTGGGTGAAACTCTCTCACACAGCGAGTGGTTAGGGTGCGGTAGGTGCTGCCTGGGAGTGTGGGTGAAACTCTCTCACACAGTGAGTGGTTAGGGTGCGGTAGGTGCTGCCTGGGAGTGTGGGTGAAACTCTCTCACACAGCGAGTGGTTAGGGTGCGGTAGGTGCTGCTTGGGAGTGTGGGTGAAACTCTCTCACAGCGAGTGGTTAGGGTGCGGTAGGTGCTGCTTGGGAGTGTGGGTGAAACTCTCACACAGTGAGTGGTTAGGGTGCGGTAGGTGCTGCTTGGGAGTGTGGGTGAAACTCTCACACAGCGAGTGGTTAGGGTGCGGTAGGTGCTGCGTGGGAGTGTGGGTGACACTCTCTCACACAGCGAGTGGTTAGGGTGCGGTAGGTGCTGCTTGGGAGTGTGGGTGAAACTCTCCCACACAGTGAGTGGTTGGGTGCGGTCGGTGCTGCTTGGGAGTGTGGGTGAAACTCTCTCACACAGCGAGTGGTTAGGGTGTGGTAGGTGCTGCTTGGGAGTGTGGGTCACACTCTCTCACACAGTGAGTGGTTAGGGTGCGGTAGGTGCTGCCTGGGAGTGTGGGTGAAACTCTCTTACACAGCGAGTGGTTAGGGTGTGGTAGGTGCTGCTTGGGAGTGTGGGTCACACTCTCTCACACAGTGAGTGGTTAGGGTGCGGTAGGTGCTGCCTGGGAGTGTGGGTGAAACTCTCTTACACAGCGAGTGGTTAGGGTGCGGTAGGTGCTGCTTGGGAGTGTGGGTGAAACTCTCTCACACAGCGAGTGGTTAGGGTGCGGTCGGTGCTGCTTGGGAGTGTGGGTGAAACTCTCTCACACAGCGAGTGGTTAGGGTGCGGTCGGTGCTGCCTGGGAGTGTGGGTGAAACTCTCTCACACAGCGAGTGGTTAGGGTGCGGTAGGTGCTGCCTGGGAGTGTGGGTGAAACTCTCTCACACAGCGAGTGGTTAGGGTGCGGTCGGTGCTGCTTGGGAGTGTGGGTGAAACTCTCTCACACAGCGAGTGGTTAGGGTGCAGTAGGTGCTGCTTGGGAGTGTGGGTGAAACTCTCTCACACAGTGAGTGGTTAGGGTGCGGTCGGTGCTGCTTGGGAGTGTGGGTGAAACTCTCTCACACAGCGAGTGGTTAGGGTGTGGTAGGTGCTGCCTGGGAGTGTGGGTGAAACTCTCTCACACAGCGAGTGGTTAGGGTGTGGTAGGTGCTGCTTGGGAGTGTGGGTCACACTCTCTCACACAGTGAGTGGTTAGGGTGCGGTAGGTGCTGCCTGGGAGTGTGGGTGAAACTCTCTCACACAGCGAGTGGTTAGGGTGCGGTAGGTGCTGCTTGGGAGTGTGGGTGAAACTCTCTCACACAGCGAGTGGTTAGGGTGCGGTAGGTGCTGCTTGGGAGTGTGGGTGAAACTCTCTCACACAGCGAGTGGTTAGGGTGCGGTAGGTGCTGCTTGGGAGTGTGGGTGAAACTCTCTCACACAGCGAGTGGTTAGGGTGCGGTCGGTGCTGCTTGGGAGTGTGGGTGAAACTCTCTCACACAGCGAGTGGTTAGGGTGCGGTAGGTGCTGCCTGGGAGTGTGGGTGAAACTCTCTCACACAGCGAGTGGTTAGGGTGTGGTAGGTGCTGCCTGGGAGTGTAGGTGAAACTCTCTCACACAGCGAGTGGTTAGGGTGTGGTAGGTGCTGCCTGGGAGTGTAGGTGAAACTCTCTCACACAGTGAGTGGTTAGGGTGCGGTAGGTGCTGCTTGGGACTGTGGGTGAAACTCTCTCACACAGCGAGTGGTTAGGGTGCGGTCGGTGCTGCCTGGGAGTGTGGGTGACACTCTCTCACACAGCGAGTGGTTAGGGTGCGGTAGGTGCTGCTTGGGAGTGTGGGTGACACTCTCTCACACAGCGAGTGGTTAGGGTGCGGTCGGTGCTGCCTGGGAGTGTGGGTGAAACTCTCTCACACAGCGAGTGGTTAGGATGCGGTCGGTGCTGCTTGGAAGTGTGGGTGAAACTCTCTCACACAGCGAGTGGTTAGGGTGCGGTAGGTGCTGCTTGGGAGTGTGGGTGAAACTCTCTCACACAGCGAGTGGTTAGGGTGTGGTTGGTGCTCCTTGGGAGTGTGGGTGACACTCTCTCACACAGCGAGTGGTTAGGGTGTGGTAGGTGCTGCCTGGGAGTGTGGGTGAAACTCTCTCACACAGCGAGTGGTTAGGGTGTGGTAGGTGCTGCCTGGGAGTGTAGGTGAAACTCTCTCACACAGCGAGTGGTTAGGGTGCGGTAGGTGCTGCCTGGGAGTGTGGGTGAAACTCTCTCACACAGCGAGTGGTTAGGGTGCGGTAGGTGCTGCCTGGGAGTGTGGGTGAAACTCTCTCACACAGTGAGTGGTTAGGGTGCGGTAGGTGCTGCTTGGGAGTGTGGGTGAAACTCTCTCACACAGCGAGTGGTTAGGGTGTGGTTGGTGCTCCTTGGGAGTGTGGGTGACACTCTCTCACACAGCGAGTGGTTAGGGTGTGGTAGGTGCTGCCTGGGAGTGTGGGTGAAACTCTCTCACACAGCGAGTGGTTAGGGTGTGGTAGGTGCTGCCTGGGAGTGTAGGTGAAACTCTCTCACACAGCGAGTGGTTAGGGTGCGGTAGGTGCTGCCTGGGAGTGTGGGTGAAACTCTCTCACACAGCGAGTGGTTAGGGTGCGGTAGGTGCTGCCTGGGAGTGTAGGTGAAACTCTCTCACACAGCGAGTGGTTAGGGTGCGGTAGGTGCTGCCTGGGAGTGTGGGTGAAACTCTCTCACACAGCGAGTGGTTGGGGTGTGGTAGGTGCTGCTTGGGAGTGTGGGTGAAACTCTCTCACACAGCGAGTGGTTAGGGTGCGGTAGGTGCTGCCTGGGAGTGTAGGTGAAACTCTCTCACACAGCGAGTGGTTAGGGTGCGGTAGGTGCTGCCTGGGAGTGTAGGTGAAACTCTCTCACACAGCGAGTGGTTAGGGTGCGGTAGGTGCTGCCTGGGAGTGTGGGTGACACTCTCTCACACAGCGAGTGGTTAGGGTGCGGTAGGTGCTGCCTGGGAGTGTGGGTGAAACTCTCTCACACAGTGAGTGGTTAGGGTGCGGTAGGTGCTGCTTGGGACTGTGGGTGAAACTCTCTCACACAGCGAGTGGTTAGGGTGCGGTCGGTGCTGCCTGGGAGTGTGGGTGACACTCTCTCACACAGCGAGTGGTTAGGGTGCGGTAGGTGCTGCTTGGGAGTGTGGGTGACACTCTCTCACACAGCGAGTGGTTAGGGTGCGGTCGGTGCTGCCTGGGAGTGTGGGTGAAACTCTCTCACACAGCGAGTGGTTAGGATGCGGTCGGTGCTGCTTGGAAGTGTGGGTGACACTCTCTCACACAGCGAGTGGTTAGGGTGCGGTAGGTGCTGCTTGGGAGTGTGGGTGAAACTCTCTCACACAGCGAGTGGTTAGGGTGCGGTAGGTGCTGCCTGGAAGTGTGGGTGAAACTCTCACACAGCGAGTGGTTAGGGTGCGGTCGGTGCTGCTTGGGAGTGTGGGTGAAACTCTCTCACACAGCGTGTGGTTAGGAAGCGGTAGGTGCTGCTTGGGAGTGTGGGTGAAACTCTCTCACAGCGAGTGGTTAGGAAGCGGTAGGTGCTGCTTGGGAGTGTGGGTGAAACTCTCTCACACAGCGAGTGGTTAGGGTGCAGTAGGTGCTGTCTGGGAGTGTGGGTGAAACTCTCTCACACAGCGAGTGGTTAGGGTGCAGTAGGTGCTGTCTGGGAGTGTGGGTGAAACTCTCTCACACAGCGAGTGGTTAGGGTGCGGTAGGTGCTGCCTGGGAGTGTGGGTGAAACTCAATCACACAGCGAGTGGTTCGGGTGCGGTAGGTGCTGCTTGGGAGTGTGGGTGAAACTCTCTCACACAGCGAGTGGTTAGGGTGCGGTAGGTGCTGCTTGGGAGTGTGGGTGAAACTCTCTCACAGCGAGTGGTTAGGGTGCGGTAGGTGCTGCTTGGGAGTGTGGGTGAAACTCTCTCACACAGCGAGTGGTTAGGGTGCGATAGATGCTGCTTGGGAGTGTGGGTGACACTCTCTCACACAGCGAGTGGTTAGGGTGCGGTAGGTGCTGCTTGGGAGTGTGGGTGAAACTCTCCCACACAGTGAGTGGTTGGGTGCGGTCGGTGCTGCTTGGGAGTGTGGGTGAAACTCTCTCACACAGCGAGTGGTTAGGGTGCAGTAGGTGCTGCCTGGGAGTGTGGGTGACACTCACACAGCGAGTGGTTAGGGTGCGGTAGGTGCTGCCTGGGAGTGTGGGTGAACCTCTCACACACAGTGAGTGGTTAGGGTGCGGTAGGTGCTGCTTGGGAGTGTGGGTGACACTCTCTCACACAGCGAGTGGTTAGGGTGCGGTAGGTGCTGCTTGGGAGTGTGGGTGAAACTCTCTCACACAGCGAGTGGTTAGGGTGCGGTAGGTGCTGCTTGGGAGTGTGGGTGAAACTCTCTCTCACACAGCGAGTGGTTAGGGTGCGGTAGGTGCTGCTTGGGAGTGTGGGTGAAACTCTCTCACACAGCGAGTGGTTAGGGTGCGGTAGATGCTGCTTGGGAGTGTGGGTGAAACTCTCTCACAGCGAGAGGTTAGGGTGCGGTAGGTGCTGCTTGGGAGTGTGGGTGAAACTCTCTCACACAGCGAGTGGTTAGGGTGCGGTAGGTGCTGCCTGGGAGTGTGGGTGAAACTCTCTCACACAGCGAGTGGTTAGGGTGCGGTAGGTGCTGCTTGGGAGTGTGGGTGAAACTCACACAGTGAGTGGTTAGGGTTCGGTAGTTGCTGCTTGGGAGTGTGGGTGAAACTCTCTCACACAGCGAGTGGTTAGGGTGTGGTAGGTGCTGCTTGGGAGTGTGGGTGACACTCTCTCACACAGCGAGTGGTTAGGGTGCGGTAGGTGCTGCCTGGGAGTGTGGGTGAAACTCTCACACAGCGAGTGGTTAGGGTGCGGTGGGTGCTGCTTGGGAGTGTGGGTGACACTCTCTCTCACAGCGAGTGGTTAGGGTGCAGTAGGTGCTGCCTGGGAGTGTGGGTGAAACTCTCTCTCACAGCGAGTGGTTAGGGTGCGGTAGGTGCTGCTTGGGAGTGTGGGTGAAACTCTCTCACACAGTGAGTGGTTAGGGTGCGGTAGGTGCTGCTTGGGAGTGTGGGTGAAACTCTCTCACACAGCGAGTGGTTAGGGTGTGGTAGGTGCTGCTTGGGAGTGTGGGTGAAACTCTCTCACACAGCGAGTGGTTAGGGTGCGGTAGGTGCTGCTTGGGAGTGTGGGTGAAACTCTCACACAGTGAGTGGTTAGGGTGCGGTAGGTGCTGCTTGGGAGTCTGGGTGAAACTCTCTCACACAGCGAGTGGTTAGGGTGCGGTAGGTGCTGCCTGGGAGTGTGGGTGAAACTCTCTTACACAGCGAGTGGTTAGGGTGCGGTAGGTGCTGCTTGGGAGTGTGGGTGAAACTCTCTCACACAGCGAGTGGTTAGGGTGCGGTAGGTGCTGCCTGGGAGTGTGGGTGACACTCACACAGTGAGTGGTTAGGGTGCGGTAGGTGCTGCCTGGGAGTGTGGGTGAAACTCTCTCACACAGCGAGTGGTTAGGGTGCGGTCGGTGCTGCTTGGGACTGTGGGTGAAACTCTCTCACACAGCGAGTGGTTAGGGTGCGGTCGGTGCTGCTTGGGAGTGTGGGTGAAACTCTCTCACACAGCGAGTGGTTAGGGTGCGGTAGGTGCTGCTTGGGGGTGTGGGTGAAACTCTCACACAGCGAGTGGTTAGGGTGCTGTAGGTGCTGCCTGGGAGTGTGGGTGAAACTCTCTCACACAGCGAGTGGTTAGGGTGCGGTCGGTGCTGCCTGGGAGTGTGGGTGAACCTCTCACACACAGTGAGTGGTTAGGGTGCGGTAGGTGCTGCTTGGGAGTGTGGGTGACACTCTCTCACACAGCGAGTGGTTAGGGTGCGGTAGGTGCTGCTTGGGAGTGTGGGTGAAACTCTCTCACACAGCGAGTGGTTAGGGTGCGGTAGGTGCTGCTTGGGAGTGTGGGTGAAACTCTCTCTCACACAGCGAGTGGTTAGGGTGCGGTAGGTGCTGCTTGGGAGTGTGGGTGAAACTCTCTCACACAGCGAGTGGTTAGGGTGCGGTAGGTGCTGCCTGGGAGTGTGGGTGAAACTCTCTCACACAGCGAGTGGTTAGGGTGCGGTAGGTGCTGCCTGGGAGTGTGGGTGAAACTCTCTTACACAGCGAGTGGTTAGGGTGCGGTAGGTGCTGCTTGGGAGTGTGGGTGAAACTCTCTCACACAGCGAGTGGTTAGGGTGCGGTAGGTGCTGCTTGGGAGTGTGGGTGAAACTCTCTCACACAGCGAGTGGTTAGGGTGCGGTAGATGCTGCTTGGGAGTGTGGGTGAAACTCTCTCACAGCGAGAGGTTAGGGTGCGGTAGGTGCTGCTTGGGAGTGTGGGTGAAACTCTCTCACACAGCGAGTGGTTAGGGTGCGGTAGGTGCTGCCTGGGAGTGTGGGTGAAACTCTCTCACACAGCGAGTGGTTAGGGTGCGGTAGGTGCTGCTTGGGAGTGTGGGTGAAACTCACACAGCGAGTGGTTAGGGTTCGGTAGTTGCTGCTTGGGAGTGTGGGTGAAACTCTCTCACACAGCGAGTGGTTAGGGTGCGGTAGGTGCTGCTTGGGAGTGTGGGTGAAACTCTCTCACACAGCGAGTGGTTAGGGTGCGGTAGGTGCTGCCTGGGAGTGTGGGTGAAACTCTCACACAGCGAGTGGTTAGGGTGCGGTGGGTGCTGCTTGGGAGTGTGGGTCACACTCTCTCACACAGCGAGTGGTTAGGGTGTGGTAGGTGCTGCTTGGGAGTGTGGGTGAAACTCTCTCACACAGCGAGTGGTTAGGGTGCGGTAGGTGCTGCCTGGGAGTGTGGGTGAAACTCTCACACAGCGAGTGGTTAGGGTGCGGTGGGTGCTGCTTGGGAGTGTGGGTGACACTCTCTCTCACAGCGAGTGGTTAGGGTGCAGTAGGTGCTGCCTGGGAGTGTGGGTGAAACTCTCTCTCACAGCGAGTGGTTAGGGTGCGGTAGGTGCTGCTTGGGAGTGTGGGTGAAACTCTCTCACACAGTGAGTGGTTAGGGTGCGGTAGGTGCTGCTTGGGAGTGTGGGTGAAACTCTCTCACACAGCGAGTGGTTAGGGTGCGGTAGGTGCTGCTTGGGAGTGTGGGTGAAACTCTCTCACACAGTGAGTGGTTAGGGTGCGGTAGGTGCTGCTTGGGAGTCTGGGTGAAACTCTCTCACACAGCGAGTGGTTAGGGTGCGGTAGGTGCTGCCTGGGAGTGTGGGTGAAACTCTCTTACACAGCGAGTGGTTAGGGTGCGGTAGGTGCTGCTTGGGAGTGTGGGTGAAACTCTCTCACACAGCGAGTGGTTAGGGTGCGGTAGGTGCTGCCTGGGAGTGTGGGTGACACTCACACAGTGAGTGGTTAGGGTGCGGTAGGTGCTGCCTGGGAGTGTGGGTGAAACTCTCTCACACAGCGAGTGGTTAGGGTGCGGTCGGTGCTGCTTGGGACTGTGGGTGAAACTCTCTCACACAGCGAGTGGTTAGGGTGCGGTCGGTGCTGCTTGGGAGTGTGGGTGAAACTCTCACACAGCGAGTGGTTAGGGTGCTGTAGGTGCTGCTTGGGAGTGTGGGTGAAACTCTCTCACACAGCGAGTGGTTAGGGTGCGGTAGGTGCTGCTTGGGGGTGTGGGTGAAACTCTCACACAGCGAGTGGTTAGGGTGCTGTAGGTGCTGCCTGGGAGTGTGGGTGAAACTCTCTCACACAGTGAGTGGTTAGGGTGCGGTAGGTGCTGCCTGGGAGTGTGGGTGAAACTCTCACAGCGAGTGGTTAGGGTGCGGTAGGTGCTGCCTGGGAGTGTGGGTGAAACTCTCTCTCACAGCGAGTGGTTAGGGTGCGGTAGGTGCTGCCTGGGAGTGTGGGTGAAACTCTCTCACACAGCGAGTGGTTAGGGTGCGGTAGGTGCTGCTTGGGAGTGTGGGTGAAACTCTCTCACACAGCGTGTGGTTAGGGTGCGGTAGGTGCTGCTTGGGAGTGTGGGTGAAACTCTCTCACACAGCGAGTGGTTAGGGTGCGGTAGGTGCTGCCTGGGAGTGTGGGTGAAACTCTCTCACACAGCGAGTGGTTAGGGTGCGGTAGGTGCTGCTTGGGAGTGTGGGTGAAACTCTCTCACACAGCGTGTGGTTAGGGTGCGGTAGGTGCTGCTTGGGAGTGTGGGTGAAACTCTCTCACACAGCGAGTGGTTAGGATGCGGTAGGTGCTGCCTGGGAGTGTGGGTGAAACTCTCTCACACAGCGAGTGGTTAGGGTGCGGTAGGTGCTGCTTGGGAGTGTGGGTGAAACTCTCTCACACAGCGAGTGGTTAGGATGCGGTAGGTGCTGCTTGGGAGTGTGGGTGAAACTCTCTCACACAGCGTGTGGTTAGGGTGCGGTAGGTGCTGCTTGGGAGTGTGGGTGAAACTCTCTCACACAGCGAGTGGTTAGGATGCGGTAGGTGCTGCCTGGGAGTGTGGGTGAAACTCTCTCACACAGCAAGTGGTTAGGGTGTGGTAGGTGCTGCCTGGAAGTGTGGGTGACACTCTCTCACACAGCGAGTGGTTAGGGTGCGGTAGGTGCTGCTTGGGAGTGTGGGTGAAACTCTCACACAGCGAGTGGTTAGGGTGCGGTAGGTGCTGCTTGGGAGTGTGGGTGAAACTCTCTCACACAGCGAGTGGTTAGGGTGCGGTCGGTGCTGCGTGGGAGTGTGGGTGACACTCTCTCACACAGCGAGTGGTTAGGGTGCGGTAGGTGCTGCCTGGGAGTGTGGGTGAAACTCTCTCACACAGCAAGTGGTTAGGGTGCGGTAGGTGCTGCTTGGGAGAGTGGGTGAAACTCTCTCACACAGCGAGTGGTTAGGGTGCGGTCGGTGCTGCTTGGGAGTGTGGGTGAAACTCTCTCACACAGCAAGTGGTTAGGGTGCGGTAGGTGCTGCTTGGGAGTGTGGGTGAAACTCTCTCACACAGCGAGTGGTTAGGGTGCGGTCGGTGCTGCCTGGGAGTGTGGGTGAAACTCTCTCACACAGCAAGTGGTTAGGGTGCGGTAGGTGCTGCTTGGGAGAGTGGGTGAAACTCTCTCACACAGCGAGTGGTTAGGGTGCGGTAGGTGCTGCTTGGGAGTGTGGGTGAAACTCTCTCACACAGCGAGTGGTTAGGGTGCGGTAGGTGCTGCTTGGGAGTGTGGGTGAAACTCTCTCACAGCGAGTGGTTAGGGTGCGGTAGGTGCTGCTTGGGAGTGTGGGTGAAACTCTCACACAGTGAGTGGTTAGGGTGCGGTAGGTGCTGCTTGGGAGTGTGGGTGAAACTCTCTCACACAGCGAGTGGTTAGGGTGCGGTAGATGCTGCTTGGGAGTGTGGGTGACACTCTCTCACACAGCGAGTGGTTAGGGTGCGGTAGGTGCTGCTTGGGAGTGTGGGTGAAACTCTCCCACACAGTGAGTGGTTGGGTGCGGTCGGTGCTGCTTGGGAGTGTGGGTGAAACTCTCTCACACAGCGAGTGGTTAGGGTGCAGTAGGTGCTGCCTGGGAGTGTGGGTGACACTCTCTCACACAGCGAGTGGTTAGGGTGCGGTAGGTGCTGCCTGGGAGTGTGGGTGAACCTCTCACACACAGTGAGTGGTTAGGGTGCGGTAGGTGCTGCTTGGGAGTGTGGGTGACACTCTCTCACACAGCGAGTGGTTAGGGTGCGGTAGGTGCTGCTTGGGAGTGTGGGTGAAACTCTCTCACACAGCGAGTGGTTAGGGTGCGGTAGGTGCTGCTTGGGAGTGTGGGTGAAACTCTCTCTCACACAGCGAGTGGTTAGGTGCGGTAGGTGCTGCCTGGGAGTGTGGGTGAAACTCTCTCACACAGCGAGTGGTTAGGGTGCGGTAGATGCTGCCTGGGAGTGTGGGTGAAACTCTCTCACAGCGAGAGGTTAGGGTGCGGTAGGTGCTGCTTGGGAGTGTGGGTGAAACTCTCTCATACAGCGAGTGGTTAGGGTGCGGTAGTTGCTGCTTGGGAGTGTGGGTGAAACTCTCTCACACAGCGAGTGGTTAGGGTGCGGTAGGTGCTGCTTGGGAGTGTGGGTGAAACTCTCTCACACAGTGAGTGGTTAGGGTGCGGTAGGTGCTGCTTGGGAGTGTGGGTGACACTCTCTCACACAGCGAGTGGTTAGGGTGCGGTAGGTGCTGCTTGGGAGTCTGGGTGAAACTCTCTCACACAGCGAGTGGTTAGGGTGCGGTAGGTGCTGCCTGGGAGTGTGGGTGAAACTCTCTTACACAGCGAGTGGTTAGGGTGCGGTAGGTGCTGCTTGGGAGTGTGGGTGAAACTCTCTCACACAGCGAGTGGTTAGGGTGCGGTAGGTGCTGCCTGGGAGTGTGGGTGACACTCACACAGTGAGTGGTTAGGGTGCGGTAGGTGCTGCCTGGGAGTGTGGGTGAAACTCTCTCACACAGCGAGTGGTTAGGGTGCGGTCGGTGCTGCTTGGGAGTGTGGGTGAAACTCTCACACAGCGAGTGGTTAGGGTGCTGTAGGTGCTGCCTGGGAGTGTGGGTGAAACTCTCTCACACAGCGAGTGGTTAGGGTGCGGTCGGTGCTGCTTGGGAGTGTGGGTGAAACTCTCACAGCGAGTGGTTAGGGTGCGGTAGGTGCTGCCTGGGAGTGTGGGTGAAACTCTCTCACACAGTGAGTGGTTAGGGTGCGGTAGGTGCTGCCTGGGAGTGTGGGTGAAACTCTCTCACACAGCGAGTGGTTAGGGTGCGGTAGGTGCTGCTTGGGAGTGTGGGTGACACTCTCTCACACAGCGAGTGGTTAGGGTGCGGTCGGTGCTGCTTGGGAGTGTGGGTGAAACTCTCTCACACAGCGAGTGGTTAGGGTGCGGTAGGTGCTGCCTGGGAGTGTGGGTGAAACTCTCTCACACAGCGAGTGGTTAGGGTGCGGTAGGTGCTGCCTGGGAGTGTGGGTGAAACTCTCTCTCACAGCGAGTGGTTAGGGTGCGGTAGGTGCTGCTTGGGAGTGTGGGTGAAACTCTCTCACACAGCGAGTGGTTAGGGTGCGGTAGGTGCTGCTTGGGAGTGTGGGTGAAACTCTCTCACACAGCGAGTGGTTAGGGTGTGGTAGGTGCTGCCTGGGAGTGTGGGTGAAACTCTCTCACACAGCGAGTGGTTAGGGTGCGGTAGGTGCTGCTTGGGAGTGTGGGTGAAACTCTCTCACACAGTGAGTGGTTAGGGTGCGGTAGGTGCTGCTTGGGACTGTGGGTGAAACTCTCTCACACAGCGAGTGGTTAGGGTGCGGTAGGTGCTGCTTGGGAGTGTGGGTGAAACTCTCTCACACAGCGAGTGGTTAGGGTGTGGTAGGTGCTGCCTGGGAGTGTGGGTGAAACTCTCTCACACAGTGAGTGGTTAGGGTGCGGTAGGTGCTGCCTGGGAGTGTGGGTGAAACTCTCTCACACAGCGAGTGGTTAGGGTGTGGTAGGTGCTGCCTGGAAGTGTGGGTGACACTCTCTCACACAGCGAGTGGTTAGGGTGCGGTAGGTGCTGCTTGGGAGTGTGGGTGAAACTCTCACACAGCGAGTGGTTAGGGTGCGGTAGGTGCTGCTTGGGAGTGTGGGTGAAACTCTCTCACACAGCGAGTGGTTAGGGTGCGGTCGGTGCTGCGTGGGAGTGTGGGTGACACTCTCTCACACAGCGAGTGGTTAGGGTGCGGTAGGTGCTGCCTGGGAGTGTGGGTGAAACACTCTCACACAGCGAGTGGTTAGGGTGCGGTAGGTGCTGCTTGGGAGTGTGGGTGAAACTCTCTCACATAGCGAGTGGTTAGGGTGCGGTAGGTGCTGCCTGGGAGTGTGGGTGAAACTCTCTCACACAGCGAGTGGTTAGGGTGCGGTCGGTGCTGCCTGGGAGTGTGGGTGAAACTCTCTCTCACAGCGAGTGGTTAGGGTGCGGTAGGTGCTGCCTGGGAGTGTGGGTGACACTCTCTCACACAGCGAGTGGTTAGGGTGCGGTAGGTGCTGCCTGGGAGTGTGGGTGAAACTCTCTCTCACAGCGAGTGGTTAGGGTGCGGTAGGTGCTGCCTGGGAGTGTGGGTGACACTCTCTCACACAGCGAGTGGTTAGGGTGCGGTCGGTGCTGCTTGGGAGTGTGGGTGAAACTCTCTCACACAGCGAGTGGTTAGGGTGCGGTAGGTGCTGCCTGGGAGTGTGGGTGAAACTCTCTCACACAGCGAGTGGTTAGGGTGCAGTAGGTGCTGCTTGGGACTGTGGGTGAAACTCTCTCACACAGCGAGTGGTTAGGGTGCGGTAGGTGCTGCTTGGGAGTGTGGGTGAAACTCTCTCACACAGCGAGTGGTTAGGATGCGGTAGGTGCTGCCTGGGAGTGTGGGTGAAACTCTCTCACACAGCGAGTGGTTAGGGTGTGGTAGGTGCTGCCTGGAAGTGTGGGTGACACTCTCTCACACAGCGAGTGGTTAGGGTGCGGTAGGTGCTGCTTGGGAGTGTGGGTGAAACTCTCACACAGCGAGTGGTTAGGGTGCGGTAGGTGCTGCTTGGGAGTGTGGGTGAAACTCTCTCACACAGCGAGTGGTTAGGGTGCGGTCGGTGCTGCGTGGGAGTGTGGGTGACACTCTCTCACACAGCGAGTGGTTAGGGTGCGGTAGGTGCTGCCTGGGAGTGTGGGTGAAACACTCTCACACAGCGAGTGGTTAGGGTGCGGTAGGTGCTGCTTGGGAGTGTGGGTGAAACTCTCTCACATAGCGAGTGGTTAGGGTGCGGTAGGTGCTGCCTGGGAGTGTAGGTGAAACTCTCTCACACAGCGAGTGGTTAGGGTGTGGTCGGTGCTGCTTGGGAGTGTGGGTGAAACTCTCTCACACAGCGAGTGGTTAGGGTGCAGTAGGTGCTGTCTGGGAGTGTGGGTGAAACTCTCTCACACAGCGAGTGGTTAGGGTGCGGTAGGTGCTGCTTGGGAGAGTGGGTGAAACTCTCACACAGTGAGTGGTTAGGGTGCGGTAGGTGCTGTCTGGGAGTGTGGGTGAAACTCTCTCACACAGCGAGTGGTTAGGGTGCGGTAGGTGCTGCCTGGGAGTGTGGGTGAAACTCTCTCACACAGCGAGTGGTTAGGGTGCGGTAGGTGCTGCTTGGGAGAGTGGGTGAAACTCTCACACAGTGAGAGGTTAGGGTGCGGTCGGTGCTGCCTGGGAGTGTGGGTGAAACTCTCTCACACAGCAAGTGGTTAGGGTGCGGTAGGTGCTGCTTGGGAGTGTGGGTGAAACTCTCACACAGTGAGAGGTTAGGGTGCGGTAGGTGCTGCTTGGGAGAGTGGGTGAAACTCTCTCACACAGCGAGTGGTTAGGGTGCGGTAGGTGCTGCTTGGGAGTGTGGGTGAAACTCTCTCACACAGCGAGTGGTTAGGGTGCGGTAGGTGCTGCTTGGGAGTGTGGGTGAAACTCTCTCACAGCGAGTGGTTAGGGTGCGGTAGGTGCTGCTTGGGAGTGTGGGTGAAACTCTCACACAGTGAGTGGTTAGGGTGCGGTAGGTGCTGCTTGGGAGTGTGGGTGAAACTCTCTCACACAGCGAGTGGTTAGGGTGCGGTAGATGCTGCTTGGGAGTGTGGGTGACACTCTCTCACACAGCGAGTGGTTAGGGTGCGGTAGGTGCTGCTTGGGAGTGTGGGTGAAACTCTCCCACACAGTGAGTGGTTGGGTGCGGTCGGTGCTGCTTGGGAGTGTGGGTGAAACTCTCTCACACAGCGAGTGGTTAGGGTGCAGTAGGTGCTGCCTGGGAGTGTGGGTGACACTCTCTCACACAGCGAGTGGTTAGGGTGCGGTAGGTGCTGCCTGGGAGTGTGGGTGAACCTCTCACACACAGTGAGTGGTTAGGGTGCGGTAGGTGCTGCTTGGGAGTGTGGGTGACACTCTCTCACACAGCGAGTGGTTAGGGTGCGGTAGGTGCTGCTTGGGAGTGTGGGTGAAACTCTCTCACACAGCGAGTGGTTAGGGTGCGGTAGGTGCTGCTTGGGAGTGTGGGTGAAACTCTCTCTCACACAGCGAGTGGTTAGGGTGCGGTAGGTGCTGCTTGGGAGTGTGGGTGAAACTCTCTCACACAGCGAGTGGTTAGGGTGCGGTAGATGCTGCCTGGGAGTGTGGGTGAAACTCTCTCACAGCGAGAGGTTAGGGTGCGGTAGGTGCTGCTTGGGAGTGTGGGTGAAACTCTCTCTCACACAGCGAGTGGTTAGGGTGCGGTAGGTGCTGCTTGGGAGTGTGGGTGAAACTCTCTCATACAGCGAGTGGTTAGGGTGCGGTAGTTGCTGCTTGGGAGTGTGGGTGACACTCTCTCACACAGCGAGTGTTTAGGGTGCGGTCGGTGCTGCCTGGGAGTGTGGGTGAAACTCTCTCACACAGCGAGTGGTTAGGGTGCGGTAGGTGCTGCCTGGGAGTGTGGGTGAAACTCACACAGCGAGTGTTTAGGGTGCGGTCGGTGCTGCTTGGGACTGTGGGTGAAACTCTCTCACACAGCGAGTGGTTAGGGTGCGGTAGGTGCTGCCTAGGAGTGTGGGTGAAACTCTCTCACACAGCGAGTGGTTAGGGTGCGGTAGGTGCTGCCTGGGAGTGTGGGTGAAACTCTCTCACACAGTGAGTGGTTAGGGTGTGGTAGGTGCTGCCTGGGAGTGTGAGTGAAACTCTCACAGCGAGTGGTTAGGGTGCGGTAGGTGCTGCCTGGGAGTGTGGGTGAAACTCTCACACAGCGAGTGGTTAGGGTGCGGTAGGTGCTGCATGGGAGTGTGGGTGAAACGCTCACACAGTGAGTGGTTAGGGTGCGGTAGGTGCTGCTTGGGAGTGTGGGTGAAACTCTCTCACACAGTGAGTGGTTAGGGTGCGGTAGGTGCTGCCTGGGAGTGTGGGTGAAACTCTCTCACACAGTGAGTGGTTAGGGTGTGGTAGGTGCTGCCTGGGAGTGTGAGTGAAACTCTCACAGCGAGTGGTTAGGGTGCGGTAGGTGCTGCCTGGGAGTGTGGGTGAAACTCTCACACAGCGAGTGGTTAGGGTGCGGTAGGTGCTGCATGGGAGTGTGGGTGAAACGCTCACACAGTGAGTGGTTAGGGTGCGGTAGGTGCTGCTTGGGAGTGTGGGTGAAACGCTCACACAGTGAGTGGTTAGGGTGCGGTAGGTGCTGCATGGGAGTGTGGGTGAAACTCTCTCACACAGTGAGTGGTGAGGGTGCGGTAGGTGCTGCTTGGGAGTGTGGGTGACACTCTCTCACAGCGAGTGGTTAGGGTGCGGTAGTTGCTGCCTGGGAGAGTGGGTGAAACTCTCTCACACAGTGAGTGGTTAGGGTGCGGTAGGTGCTGCTTGGGAGTGTGGGTGACACTCTCTCACAGCGAGTGGTTAGGGTGCGGTAGTTGCTGCCTGGGAGTGTGGGTGAAACTCTCTCACACAGTGAGTGGTTAGGGTGCGGTAGGTGCTGCTTGGGAGTGTGGGTGAAACTCTCTCACACAGCGAGTGGTTAGGGTGCGGTAGTTGCTGCCTGGGAGTGTGGGTGACACTCTCTCACACAGCGAGTGGTTAGGGTGCGGTAGGTGCTGCCTGGGAGTGTGGGTGAAACTCTCTCACACAGCGAGTGGTTAGGGTGCGGTAGGTGCTGCTTGGGAGTGTGGGTGAAACTCTCTCTCACAGCGAGTGGTTAGGAAGCGGTAGGTGCTGCTTGGGAGTGTGGGTGAAACTCTCTCACACAGCGAGTGGTTAGGGTGCGGTAGGTGCTGTCTGGGAGTGTGGGTGAAACTCTCTCACACAGCGAGTGGTTAGGGTGCGGTAGGTGCTGCTTGGGAGTGTGGGTGAAACTCTCTCACACAGCGAGTGGTTAGTGTGCGGTAGGTGCTGCTTGGGAGTGTGGGTGAAACTCTCTCACACAGTGAGTGGTTAGGGTGCGGTAGGTGCTGCCTGGGAGTGTAGGTGAAACTCTCTCACACAGCGAGTGGTTAGGGTGCGGTAGGTGCTGCTTGGGAGTGAGGGTGAAACTCTCTCACACACAGCGAGTGGTTAGTGTGCGGTAGGTGCTGCTTGGGAGTGTGGGTGACACTCTCTCATACAGCGAGTGGTTAGGGTGCGGTAGGTGCTGCCTGGGAGTGTGGGTGACACTCTCTCACACAGCGAGTGGTTAGGGTGCGGTAGGTGCTGCCTGGGAGTGTGGGTGACACTCTCTCACACAGCGAGTGGTTAGGGTGCGGTAGGTGCTGCCTGGGAGTGTGGGTGAAACTCTCTCACACAGCGAGTGGTT
>NW_027592460.1:0-53862 GCF_964213995.1 Mustelus asterias
TCACTCTCTCTCTCCCCCTGCTCTCTCTCTCTCTCCCCCCGCCTCTCTCTCCCTCTCTCTGTCCCCGCTCTCTCTCTCTATCCCCGCTCTCTCTCTCTGTCCCCCCTCTCTCTCTCTCTCCCCGTGCTCTCTCTCTCTCCCTCTCTCCCCGCGCTCTCTCTCCCTCTCTCTCTCCCCCCGCTGTCTCTCTCTCGGAGTAGAGCTCTGGTAGACATTCTTCGGCACCAGGCGGTGTCAGTGAACAATGCTGAGAGGAATAACCAGACCTGCGTGGGGACCAACATTGGGCAAAGTGACAGTGCACCGCACGTCATCAAAAACCAGTACACACCAGTAAAGATCAACAAAGCCAATCAGGGTAAGACCAGCAGGGAGCGTTCACTGCTCACAGAGTCTGCGGGGACAAAGAGGCTTCGAGGGGATGAGAACAATAACAGGATCTGGGAGCTGACAGACCACACAGGGAACACTGTGCACAGTTCCAGTCTCCCTATCCCTCGGTTAGACCACACTGGAAGTGTGTGTGGAGACTGTGTAGAGGGAGCTTTGCTCTGTATCTAACCCCGTGCTGTACCTGTCCTGGGAGTGTTTGATGGGGACAGTGGAGAAGGAGCTTTACTCTGTATCTAACCCCGTGCTGTACCTGTCCTGGGAGTGTTTGATGGGGACAGTGTAGAGGGAGCGTTACTCTGTATCTAACCCCGTGCTGTACCTGTCCTGGGAGTGTTTGATGGGGACAGTGCAGATAAGCTTTACTCTGTATCTAACACCGTGCTGTACCTGTCCTGGGAGTGTTTGATGGGGACAGTGTCGAGGGAGGTTAACTCTGTATCTAACCCCGTGCTGTACCTGTCCTGGGAGTGTTTGCTGGGGACAGTGTCGAGGGAGCTTTACTCTGTATCTAACCCCGTGCTGTACCTGTCCTGGGACTGTTTGATGGGGACAGTGTCGAGGGAGCTTTAATCTGTATCTAACCCCGTGCTGTACCTGTCCTGGGAGTGTTTGATGGGGACAGTGTCGAGGGAGCTTTACTCTGTATCTAACCCCGTGCTGTACCTGTCCTGGGAGTGTTTGATGGGCGACCGTGTAGAGGGAGCTTTACTCTGTATCTAACCCCGTGCTGAACCTGTCCTGGGAGTGCTTGATGGGGACAATGTAGAGGGAGCTTTACTCTGTATCGAACGCCGTGCTGTCCCTGTCCTGGGAGTGTTTGATGGGGTCAGTGTAGAGGGAGCTTTACTCTGTATCTAACCCCGTGCTGTACCTGTCCTGGAGTGTTTGATGTTGGACTTTAACCTGATGTTGTTAGACTCCTTACAGTGTTTGATGGGGACAGTGTAGAGAGAGCTTTACGCTGGATCTAACCCCGTGCTGTACCTGTCCTGGGAGTGTTTGATGGGGACAATGTAGAGGGAGCTTTGCTCTGCATCTAACCCTGTGCTGTACCTGTTCTGGGAGTGTTTGATGGGGACAATGTAGAGGGAGCTTTGCTCTGCATCTAACCCTGTGCTGTACCTGTCCTGGGGTGTTTGATGGGGTCAGTGTAGAGGGAGCGTTACTCTGTATCTAACCCCATGCTGTGCCTGTCCTGGGAATGTTTGATGGGGACAGTGTTGACGGACCTTTACTCTGAATCTAACCCCGTGCTTTACCTGTCCTGGGAGTGTTTGATGGGGACAGTGTAGAGGGAGCTTTACTCTGTATCTAACCCCGTGCTGTACCTGTCCTGGGAGTGTTTGTGGGGACAGTGTGGAGGGAGCTTTACTCTGTATCTAACCCCGTGCTGTACCTGTCCTGGGAGTGTTTGATGGGGACAATGTAGAGGGAGCTTTGCTCTGCATCTAACCCTGTGCTGTACCTGTCCTGGGAGTGTTTGATGGGGACAATGTAGAGGTGGCTCTGCTCTGCATCTAACCCTGTGCTGTACCTGTCCTGGGGTGTTTGATGGGGTCAGTGTAGAGGGAGCGTTACTCTGTATCTAACCCCGTGCTGTACCTGTCCTGGGAGTGTTTGATGGGGACAGTGTTGACGGACCTTTACTCTGTATCTAACCCCGTGCTTTACCTGTCCTGGGAGTGTTTGATGGGGACAGTGTGGAGGGAGCTTTACTCTGTATCTAACCCCGTGCTGTCCCTGTCCTGGGAGTGTTTGAGGGGAAAGTGTGGAGGGAGCTTTACTCTGTATCTAACCCCGTGCTGTACCTGTCCTGGGAGTGTTTGTGGGGACAGTGTGGAGGGAGCTTTACTCTGTATCTAACCCCATCCCGTACCTGTCCTAGGAGTGTTTGATGGGGAAAGTGGACTGGGAGCTTTACTCTGTATCTAACCCCGTGCTGTACCTGTCCTGGGAGTGTTTGATGGGGACAGTGTGGAGGGAGCTTTACTCTGTATCTAACCCCGTGCTGTACCTGTCCTGGGAGTGTTTGATGGGGACAGTGTAGAGGGAGCTTTACTCTGTATCTAACCCCGTGCTGTACTTGTCCTGGGAATGTTTGATAGGGACAGTATCGAGGGAGCTTTACTGTGTATCTATCCCCGTCCTGTACCTGTCCTGGCTGTGTTTGGTGGGGGACAGTGTGGAGGGAGCTTTACTCTGTATCTAACCCCATGCTGTCCCTGTCCTGGGAGTGTTTAATGGGACAGTGTAGAGCGAGCTTTAGTCTATATCTAACCCCATGCTGGAGCTGCCCTGGGAGTGTTTGATGGGGACAGTGTCGAGGGAGCTTTACGCTGTATAAAACCCGGAGCTTTACCTGTCCTGGGAGTGTTTGATGGGGACAGTGTAGAGGGAGCTTTACTCTGTATCTAACCCCGTGCTGTAACTGTCCTGGGAGTGTTTGATGGGGACAGTGTAGAGGGAGCTTTACGCTGTATATAACCCTGTGCTGTACCTGTCCTGGGACTGTTTGATGGGGAAAGTGTAGAGGGAGCTTTACTCTGTATCTAACCCCGTGCTGTACCTGTCCTGGAGTGTTTGATGTTGGACTTTAACCTGACGTTGTTAGACTCCTTACAGTGTTTGATGGGGACAGTGTAGAGAGAGCTTTACGCTGTATCTAACCCCGTGCTGTACCTGTCCTGGGAGTGTTTGATGGGGACAGTGTGGAGGGAGCTTTACTCTGTATCTAACCCCGTCCCGTAACTGTCCTAGGAGTGTTTGATGGGGAAAGTCGAGAGGGAGCTTTACTCTGTATCTAACCCCGTGCTGTACCTGTCCTGGGAGTGTTTGATGGGGACAATGTAGAGGGATCTTTGCTCTGCATCTAACCCTGTGCTGTACCTGTCCTGGGAGTGTTTGATGGGCAACCGTGTGGAGGGAGCTTTACTCTGTATCTAACCCCGTGCTGTACCTGTCCTGGGAGTGCTTGATGGGGTCAGTGCAGAGGGAGCTTTACTCTGTATCTAACCCCGTACTGTACCTGTCCTGGAGTGTTTGATGTTGGACTTTAACCTGATGTTGTTAGACTCCTTACAGTGTTTCATGGGGACAGTGTAGAGAGAGCTTCGCTGTATCTAACCCCTTGCTGTACCTGTCCTGGGAGTGTTTGATGGGGACAGTGTGGAGGGAGCTTTACTCTGTATCTAACCCCGTGCTGTCCCTGTCCTGGGAGTGTTTGTGGGGACAGTGTGGAGGGAGCTTTACTCTGTATCTAACCCCATCCCGTACCTGTCCTAGGAGTGTTTGATGGGGACAGTGTGGAGGGAGCTTTACTCTGTATCTAACCCCGTGCTGTACCTGTCCTGGGAGTGTATGTGGGGACAGTGTGGAGGGAGCTTTACTCTGTATCTAACCCCATCCCGTACCTGTCCTAGGAGTGTTTGATGGGGACAGTGTGGAGGGAGCTTTACTCTGTATCTAACCCCGTGCTGTACCTGTCCTGGGAGTGTATGTGGGGACAGTGTGGAGGGAGCTTTACTCTGTATCTAACCCCGTCCCGTACCTGTCCTAGGAGTGTTTGATGGGGAAAGTGGAGAGGGAGCTTTACTCTGTATCTAACACCGTGCTGTACCTGTCCTGGGAGTGTTTGATGGGGACAATGTAGAGGGAGCTTTGCTCTGCATCTAACCCTGTGCTGTACCTGTTCTGGGAGTGTTTGATGGGGACAATGTAGAGGGAGCTTTACTCTGTATCAAACCCCGTGCTCTACCTGTCCTGGAGTGTTTGATGTTGGACTTTAACCTGATGTTGTTAGACTCCTTACAGTGTTTGATGGGGACAGTGTAGAGAGAGCTTTACGCTGTATCTAACCCCGTGCTGTACCTGTCCTGGGAGTGTTTGATGGGGACAGTGTAGAGGGAGCTTTGCTCTGCATCTAACCCTGTGCTGTACCTGTTCTGGGAGTGTTTGATGGGGACAATGTAGAGGGAGCTTTGCTCTGCATCTAACCCTGTGCTGTACCTGTCCTGGGGTGTTTGATGGGGTCAGTGTAGAGGGAGCGTTACTCTGTATCTAACCCCATGCTGTGCCTGTCCTGGGAATGTTTGATGGGGACAGTGTTGACGGACCTTTACTCTGTATCTAACCCCGTGCTTTACCTGTCCTGGGAGTGTTTGATGGGGACAGTGTAGAGGGAGCTTTACTCTGTATCTAACCCCGTGCTGTACCTGTCCTGGAGTGTTTGATGTTGGACTTTAACCTGATGTTGTTAGACTCCTTACAGTGTTTGATGGGGACAGTGCAGAGAGAGCTTTACGCTGTATCTAACCCCGTGCTGTACCTATCCTGGGAGTGTTTGATGGGGACAGTGTGGAGGGAGCTTTACTCTGTATCTAACCCCGTGCTGTACCTGTCCTGGGAGTGTTTGTGGGGACAGTGTGGAGGGAGCTTTACTCTGTATCTAACCCCATCCCGTACCTGTCCTAGGAGTGTTTGATGGGGAAAGTGGAGCGGGAGCTTTACTCTATATCTAACCCCGTGCTGTACCTGTCCTGGGAGTGTTTGATGGGGACAATGTAGAGGGAGCTTTGCTCTGCATCTAACCCTGTGCTGTACCTGTCCTGGGAGTGTTTGATGGGGACAATGTAGAGGGAGCTTTACTCTGTATCTAACCCCGTGCTTTACCTGTCCTGGGAGTGTTTGATGGGGACAGTGTAGAGGGAGCTTTACTCTGTATCTAACCCCGTGCTTTACCTGTCCTGGGAGTGTTTGATGGGGACAGTGTAGAGGGAGCTTTACTCTGTATCTAACCCCGTGCTGTACCTGTCCTGGGAGTGTTTGATGGGGGCAGTGTGGAGGGAGCTTTACTCTGTATCTAACCCCGTGCTGTACCTGTCCTGGGAGTGTTTGATGGGGACAGTGTGGAGGGAGCTTTACTCTGTATCTAACCCCGTGCTGTACCTGTCCTGGAGTGTTTGATGTTGGACTTTAACCTGATGTTGTTAGACTCCTTACAGTGTTTGATGGGGACAGTGTAGAGAGAGCTTTACGCTGTATCTAACCCCGTGCTGTACCTGTCCTGGGAGTGTTTGATGGGGACAATGTAGAGGGAGCTTTGCTCTGCATCTAACCCTGTGCTGTACCTGTCCTGGGGTGTTTGATGGGGTCAGTGTAGAGGGAGCGTTACTCTGTATCTAACCCCGTGCTGTACCTGTCCTGGGAGTGTTTGATGGGGACAGTGTTGACGGACCTTTACTCTGTATCTAACCCCGTGCTGTACCTGTCCTGGGAATGTTTGATGGGGACAGTGTTGACGGACCTTTACTCTGTATCTAACCCCGTGCTTTACCTGTCCTGGGAGTGTTTGATGGGGACAGTGTAGAGGGAGCTTTACTCTGTATCTAACCCCGTGCTGTACCTGTCCTGGAGTGTTTGATGTTGGACTTTAACCTGATGTTGTTAGACTCCTTACAGTGTTTGATGGGGACAGTGTAGAGAGAGCTTTACGCTGTATCTAACCCCGTGCTGTACCTTTCCTGGGAGTGTTTGATGGGTACAGTGTGGAGGGTGCTTCACTCTGTATCTAACCCCGTGCTGTCCCTGTCCTGGGAGTGTTTGTGGGGACAGTGTGTAGGGAGCTTTACTCTGTATCTAACCCCGTGCTGTACCTGTCCTGGGAGTGTTTGTGGGGACAGTGTGGAGGGAGCTTTACTCTGTATCTAACCCCATCCCGTACCTGTCCTAGGAGTGTTTGATGGGGAAAGTGGAGAGGGAGCTTTACTCTATATCTAACCCCGTGCTGTACCTGTCCTGGGAGTGTTTGATGGGGACAATGTAGAGGGAGCTTTGCTCTGCATCTAACCCTGTGCTGTACCTGTCCTGGGAGTGTTTGATGGGGACAATGTAGAGGGAGCTTTACTCTGTATCTAACCCCGTGCTTTACCTGTCCTGGGAGTGTTTGATGGGGACAGTGTAGAGGGAGCTTTACTCTGTATCTAACCCCGTGCTTTACCTGTCCTGGGAGTGTTTGATGGGGACAGTGTAGAGGGAGCTTTACTCTGTATCTAACCCCGTGCTGTACCTGTCCTGGGAGTGTTTGTTGGGGGCAGTGTGGAGGGAGCTTTACTCTGTATCTAACCCCGTGCTGTACCTGTCCTGGGAGTGTTTGATGGGGACAGTGTGGAGGGAGCTTTACTCTGTATCTAACCCCGTGCTGTACCTGTCCTGGAGTGTTTGATGTTGGACTTTAACCTGATGTTGTTAGACTCCTTACAGTGTTTGATGGGGACAGTGTAGAGAGAGCTTTACGCTGTATCTAACCCTGTGCTGGACCTGTCCTGGGAGTGTTTGATGGGGACAATGTAGAGGGAGCTTTGCTCTGCATCTAACGCTGTGCTGTACCTGTCCTGGGGTGTTTGATGGGGTCAGTGTAGAGGGAGCGTTACTCTGTATCTAACCCCGTGCTGTTCCTGTCCTGGGAGTGTTTGATGGGGACAGTGTTGACGGACCTTTACTCTGTATCTAACCCCATGCTGTACCTGTCCTGGGAATGTTTGATGGGGACAGTGTTGACGGACCTTTACTCTGTATCTAACCCCGTGCTTTACCTGTCCTGGGAGTGTTTCATGGGGACAGTGTAGAGGGAGCTTTACTCTGTATCTAACCCCGTGCTGTACCTGTCCTGGAGTGTTTGATGTTGGACTTTAACCTGATGTTGTTAGACTCCTTACAGTGTTTGATGGGGACAGTGTAGAGAGAGCTTTACGCTGTATCTAACCCCGTGCTGTACCTTTCCTGGGAGTGTTTGATGGGTACAGTGTGGAGGGAGCTTTACTCTGTATCTAACCCCGTGCTGTCCCTGTCCTGGGAGTGTTTGTGGGGACAGTGTGTAGGGAGCTTTACTCTGTATCTAACCCCGTGCTGTACCTGTCCTGGGAGTGTTTGTGGGGACAGTGTGGAGGGAGCTTTACTCTGTATCTAACCCCGTCCCGTACCTGTCCTAGGAGTGTTTGATGGGGAAAGTGGACAGGGAGCTTTACTCTGTATCTAACCCCGTGCTGTACCTGTCCTGGCAGTGTTTGATGGGGACAGTGTGGAGGGAGCTTTACTCTGTATCTAACCCCGTGCTGTACCTGTCCTGGGAGTGTTTGATGGGGACAGTGTAGAGGGAGCTTTACTCTGTATCTAACCCCGTGCTGTACCTGTCCTGGGAGTGTTTGATGGGGACAATGGAGAGGGAGCTTTACGCTGCATCTAACCCTGTGCTGTAGCTGTCCTGGGAATGTTTGATTGGGACAGTATCGAGGGAGCTTTACTGTGTATCTATCCCCGTCCTGTACCTGTCCTGGGTGTGTTTGATGGGGGACAGTGTGGAGGGAGCTTTACTCTGTATCTAACCCCATGCTGTCCCTGTCCTGGGAGTGTTTAATGGGACAGTGTAGAGCGAGCTTTAGTCTATATCTAACCCCATGCTGTAGCTGCCCTGGGAGTGTTTGATGGGGACAGTGTAGAGGGAGCTTTACGCTGTATAAAACCCTGTGCTTTACCTGTCCTGGGACTGTTTGATGGGGACAGTGTAGAGGAGCTTTACTCTGGATCTAACCCCGTGCTGTAACTGTCCTGGGAGTGCTTGATGGGGACAGTGTAGAGGGAGCTTTACGCTGTATATAACCCTGTGCTGTACCTGTCCTGGGACTGTTTGACGGGGAAAGTGTAGAGGGAGCTTTACTCTGTATCTAACCCCGTGCTGCACCTGTCCTGGAGTGTTTGATGTTGGACTTTAACCTGACGTTGTTAGACTCCTTACAGTGTTTGATGGGGACAGTGTAGAGAGAGCTTTACGCTGTATCTAACCCCGTGCTGTACCTGTCCTGGGAGTGTTTGATGGGGACAGTGTGGAAGGAGCTTAACTCTGTATCTAACCCCGTCCCGTACCTGTCCTAGGAGTGTTTGATGGGGAAAGTCGAGAGGGAGCTTTACTCTGTATCTAACCCCGTGCTGTACCTGTCCTGGGAGTGTTTGATGGGGACAATGTAGAGGGATCTTTGCTCTGCATCTAACCCTGTGCTGTACCTGTCCTGGGAGTGTTTGATGGGCGACCGTGTGGAGGGAGCTTTACTCTGTATCTAACCCCGTGCTGTACCTGTCCTGGGAGTGCTTGATGGGGACAATGTAGAGGGAGCTTTACTCTGTATCGAACGCCGTGCTGTCCCTGTCCTGGGAGTGTTTGATGGGGTCGGTGTAGAGGGAGCTTTACTCTGTATCTAACCCCGTGCTGTACCTGTCCTGGAGTGTTTGATGTTGGACTTTAACCTGATGTTGTTTGACTCCTTACAGTGTTTGATGGGGACAGTGTAGAGAGAGCTTTGCTGTATCTAACCCCTTGCTGTACCTGTCCTGGGAGTGTTTGATGGGGACAGTGTGGAGGGAGCTTTACTCTGTATCTAACCCCGTGCTGTACCTGTCCTCGGAGTGTTTGTGGGGACAGTGTGGAGGGAGCTTTACTCTGTATCTAACCCCATCCCGTACCTGTCCTAGGAGTGTTTGATGGGGAAAGTGGAGAGGGAGCTTTACTCTGTATCTAACCCTGTGCTGTACCTGTCCTGGGGTGTTTGATGGGGTCAGTGTAGAGGGAGCTTTACTCTGGATCTAACCCGATGCTGTACCTGTCCTGGGAATGTTTGATGGGGACAGTGTTGGCGGACCTTTACTCTGTATCTAACCCCGTGCTGTAGCTGTCCTGGGAATGTTTGATGGGGACAGTGTAGAAGGAGCTTTACTCTGTATCTAACCCCGTGCTGTAGCTGTCCTGGGAGTGTTTGATGGGGACAGTGTGGAGGGAGTTTTACTCTGTATCTAACCCGGTGCTGTACCTGCCTGGAGTGTTTGATGTTGGAATTTAACCTGATGTTGTTAGACTCCTCACAGTGTTTGATGGGGACAGTGTAAAGGGAGCTTTACTCTCTTTTTAACCCCGAACTGTACCTGTGATGGGAGTGTTTGATGGGGAAATTGTAGAGGGAGCTTTACTCTGTATCTAACCCCGTGCTGTACCTGTCCTGGGAGTGCTTGATGGGGGACAGTGTAGAGGGAGCTTTACTCTGTATCTAACCCCGTGCTGTACCTGTCCTGGGAGTGTTTGATGGGGACAGTGTCGAGGGAGCTTTAATCTGTATCTAACCCCGTGCTGTACCTGTCCTGGGAGTGTTTGATGGGGACAGTGTCGAGGGAGCTTTACTCTGTATCTAACCCCGTGCTGTACCTGTCCTGGGAGTGTTTGATGGGCGACCGTGTAGAGGGAGCTTTACTCTGTATCTAACCCCGTGCTGTACCTGTCCTGGGAGTGCTTGATGGGGACAATGTAGAGGGAGCTTTACTCTTTATCGAACGCCGTGCTGTACCTGTCCTGGGAGTGTTTGTGGGGACAGTGTGGAGGGAGCTTTACTCTGTATCTAGCCCCGTCCCGTACCTGTCCTAGGAGTGTTTGATGGGGAAAGTGGAGAGGGAGCTTTACACTGTATCTAACCCCGTGCTGTACCTGTCCTGGGAGTGTTTGATGGGGACAATGTAGAGGGAGCTTTGCTCTGCATATAACCCTGTGCTGTACCTGTCCTGGGAGTGTTTGATGGGGACAATGTAGCGGGAGCTTTGCTCTGCATCTAACCCTGTGCTGTACCTGTCCTGGGGTGTTTGATGGGGTCAGTGGAGAGGGAGCGTTACTCTGTATCTAACCCCATGCTGTACCTGTCCTGGGAATGTTTGATGGGGACAGTGTTGACGGACCTTTACTCTGTATCTAACCCCGTGCTTTACCTGTCCTGGGTGTGTTTGATGGGGACAGTGTAAAGGGAGTTTTACTCTGTATCTAACCCCGTGCTGTACCTGTCCTGGAGTGTTTGATGTTGGACTTTAACCTGATGTTGTTAGACTCCTTACAGTGTTTGATGGGGACAGTGTAGAGAGAGCTTTACGCTGTATCTAACCCCGTGCTGTACCTGTCCTGGGAGTGTTTGATGGGGACAGTGTGTAGGGAGCTTTACTCTGTATCTAACCCCGTGCTGTACCTGTCCTGGGAGTGTTTGTGGGGACAGTGTGGAGGGAGCTTTACTCTGTATCTAACCCCGTCCCGTACCTGTCCTAGGAGTGTTTGATGGGGAAAGTGGAGAGGGAGCTTTACTCTGTATCTAACCCCGTGCTGTACCTGTCCTGGGAGTGTTTGATGGGGACAATGTAGAGGGAGCTTTGCTCTGCATCTAACCCCGTGCTGCACCTGTCCTGGGAGTGTTTGATGGGGACAATGTAGAGGGAGCTTTGCTCTGCATCTAACCTTGTGCTGTACCTGTCCTGGGAGTGTTTGATGGGGACAGTGTGGAGGGAGTTTTACTCTGTATCTAACCCCGTGCTGTACCTGTCCTGGGAGTGTTTGATGGGGACAGTGTTGACGGACCTTTACTCTGTATCTAACCCCATGCTGTACCTGTCCTGGGAATGTTTGATGGGGACAGTGTTGACGGACCTTTACTCTGTATCTAACCCCGTGCTTTACCTGTCCTGGGAGTGTTTCATGGGGACAGTGTAGAGGGAGCTTTACTCTGTATCTAACCCCGTGCTGTACCTGTCCTGGAGTGTTTGATGTTGGACTTTAACCTGATGTTGTTAGACTCCTTACAGTGTTTGATGGGGACAGTGTAGAGAGAGCTTTACGCTGTATCTAACTCCGTGCTGTACCTTTCCTGGGAGTGTTTGATGGGTACAGTGTGGAGGGAGCTTTACTCTGTATCTAACCCCGTGCTGTCCCTGTCCTGGGAGTGTTTGTGGGGACAGTGTGTAGGGAGCTTTACTCTGTATCTAACCCCGTGCTGTACCTGTCCTGGGAGTGTTTGTGGGGACAGTGTGGAGGGAGCTTTACTCTGTATCTAACCCCGTCCCGTACCTGTCCTAGGAGTGTTTGATGGGGAAAGTGGACAGGGAGCTTTACTCTGTATCTAACCCCGTGCTGTACCTGTCCTGGCAGTGTTTGATGGGGACAGTGTGGAGGGAGCTTTACTCTGTATCTAACCCCGTGCTGTACCTGTCCTGGGAGTGTTTGATGGGGACAGTGTAGAGGGAGCTTTACTCTGTATCTAACCCCGTGCTGTACCTGTCCTGGGAGTGTTTGATGGGGACAATGGAGAGGGAGCTTTACGCTGCATCTAACCCTGTGCTGTAGCTGTCCTGGGAATGTTTGATTGGGACAGTATCGAGGGAGCTTTACTGTGTATCTATCCCCGTCCTGTACCTGTCCTGGGTGTGTTTGATGGGGGACAGTGTGGAGGGAGCTTTACTCTGTATCTAACCCCATGCTGTCCCTGTCCTGGGAGTGTTTAATGGGACAGTGTAGAGCGAGCTTTAGTCTATATCTAACCCCATGCTGTAGCTGCCCTGGGAGTGTTTGATGGGGACAGTGTAGAGGGAGCTTTACGCTGTATAAAACCCTGTGCTTTACCTGTCCTGGGACTGTTTGATGGGGACAGTGTAGAGGAGCTTTACTCTGGATCTAACCCCGTGCTGTAACTGTCCTGGGAGTGCTTGATGGGGACAGTGTAGAGGGAGCTTTACGCTGTATATAACCCTGTGCTGTACCTGTCCTGGGACTGTTTGACGGGGAAAGTGTAGAGGGAGCTTTACTCTGTATCTAACCCCGTGCTGTACCTGTCCTGGAGTGTTTGATGTTGGACTTTAACCTGACGTTGTTAGACTCCTTACAGTGTTTGATGGGGACAGTGTAGAGAGAGCTTTACGCTGTATCTAACCCCGTGCTGTACCTGTCCTGGGAGTGTTTGATGGGGACAGTGTGGAAGGAGCTTAACTCTGTATCTAACCCCGTCCCGTACCTGTCCTAGGAGTGTTTGATGGGGAAAGTCGAGAGGGAGCTTTACTCTGTATCTAACCCCGTGCTGTACCTGTCCTGGGAGTGTTTGATGGGGACAATGTAGAGGGATCTTTGCTCTGCATCTAACCCTGTGCTGTACCTGTCCTGGGAGTGTTTGATGGGCGACCGTGTGGAGGGAGCTTTACTCTGTATCTAACCCCGTGCTGTACCTGTCCTGGGAGTGCTTGATGGGGACAATGTAGAGGGAGCTTTACTCTGTATCGAACGCCGTGCTGTCCCTGTCCTGGGAGTGTTTGATGGGGTCGGTGTAGAGGGAGCTTTACTCTGTATCTAACCCCGTGCTGTACCTGTCCTGGAGTGTTTGATGTTGGACTTTAACCTGATGTTGTTTGACTCCTTACAGTGTTTGATGGGGACAGTGTAGAGAGAGCTTTGCTGTATCTAACCCCTTGCTGTACCTGTCCTGGGAGTGTTTGATGGGGACAGTGTGGAGGGAGCTTTACTCTGTATCTAACCCCGTGCTGTACCTGTCCTCGGAGTGTTTGTGGGGACAGTGTGGAGGGAGCTTTACTCTGTATCTAACCCCATCCCGTACCTGTCCTAGGAGTGTTTGATGGGGAAAGTGGAGAGGGAGCTTTACTCTGTATCTAACCCTGTGCTGTACCTGTCCTGGGGTGTTTGATGGGGTCAGTGTAGAGGGAGCTTTACTCTGGATCTAACCCGATGCTGTACCTGTCCTGGGAATGTTTGATGGGGACAGTGTTGGCGGACCTTTACTCTGTATCTAACCCCGTGCTGTAGCTGTCCTGGGAATGTTTGATGGGGACAGTGTAGAAGGAGCTTTACTCTGTATCTAACCCCGTGCTGTAGCTGTCCTGGGAGTGTTTGATGGGGACAGTGTGGAGGGAGTTTTACTCTGTATCTAACCCGGTGCTGTACCTGCCTGGAGTGTTTGATGTTGGAATTTAACCTGATGTTGTTAGACTCCTCACAGTGTTTGATGGGGACAGTGTAAAGGGAGCTTTACTCTCTTTTTAACCCCGAACTGTACCTGTGATGGGAGTGTTTGATGGGGAAATTGTAGAGGGAGCTTTACTCTGTATCTAACCCCGTGCTGTACCTGTCCTGGGAGTGCTTGATGGGGGACAGTGTAGAGGGAGCTTTACTCTGTATCTAACCCCGTGCTGTACCTGTCCTGGGAGTGTTTGATGGGGACAGTGTCGAGGGAGCTTTAATCTGTATCTAACCCCGTGCTGTACCTGTCCTGGGAGTGTTTGATGGGGACAGTGTCGAGGGAGCTTTACTCTGTATCTAACCCCGTGCTGTACCTGTCCTGGGAGTGTTTGATGGGCGACCGTGTAGAGGGAGCTTTACTCTGTATCTAACCCCGTGCTGTACCTGTCCTGGGAGTGCTTGATGGGGACAATGTAGAGGGAGCTTTACTCTTTATCGAACGCCGTGCTGTACCTGTCCTGGGAGTGTTTGTGGGGACAGTGTGGAGGGAGCTTTACTCTGTATCTAGCCCCGTCCCGTACCTGTCCTAGGAGTGTTTGATGGGGAAAGTGGAGAGGGAGCTTTACACTGTATCTAACCCCGTGCTGTACCTGTCCTGGGAGTGTTTGATGGGGACAATGTAGAGGGAGCTTTGCTCTGCATATAACCCTGTGCTGTACCTGTCCTGGGAGTGTTTGATGGGGACAATGTAGCGGGAGCTTTGCTCTGCATCTAACCCTGTGCTGTACCTGTCCTGGGGTGTTTGATGGGGTCAGTGGAGAGGGAGCGTTACTCTGTATCTAACCCCATGCTGTACCTGTCCTGGGAATGTTTGATGGGGACAGTGTTGACGGACCTTTACTCTGTATCTAACCCCGTGCTTTACCTGTCCTGGGTGTGTTTGATGGGGACAGTGTAAAGGGAGCTTTACTCTGTATCTAACCCCGTGCTGTACCTGTCCTGGAGTGTTTGATGTTGGACTTTAACCTGATGTTGTTAGACTCCTTACAGTGTTTGATGGGGACAGTGTAGAGAGAGCTTTACGCTGTATCTAACCCCGTGCTGTACCTGTCCTGGGAGTGTTTGATGGGGACAGTGTGTAGGGAGCTTTACTCTGTATCTAACCCCGTGCTGTACCTGTCCTGGGAGTGTTTGTGGGGACAGTGTGGAGGGAGCTTTACTCTGTATCTAACCCCGTCCCGTACCTGTCCTAGGAGTGTTTGATGGGGAAAGTGGAGAGGGAGCTTTACTCTGTATCTAACCCCGTGCTGTACCTGTCCTGGGAGTGTTTGATGGGGACAATGTAGAGGGAGCTTTGCTCTGCATCTAACCCCGTGCTGCACCTGTCCTGGGAGTGTTTGATGGGGACAATGTAGAGGGAGCTTTGCTCTGCATCTAACCTTGTGCTGTACCTGTCCTGGGAGTGTTTGATGGGGACAGTGTGGAGGGAGTTTTACTCTGTATCTAACCCCGTGCTGTACCTGTCCTGGGAGTGTTTGATGGGGACAGTGTGGAGGGAGCTTTACTCTGTATCTAACCCCGTGCTGTACCTGTCCTGGGAATGTTTGATGGGGACAGTGTTGACGGACCTTTACTCTGTATCTAACCCTGTGCTGTACCTGTCCTGGGAGTGTTTGATGGGGACAGTGTGGAGGGAGTTTTACTCTGTATCTAACCCCGTGCTGTACCTGTCCTGCGAGTGTTTATTGGGACAGTGCAGAGCGAGCTTTACTCTGTATCTAACCCCGTGCTGTACCTGTCCTGGGAGTGTTTGATGGGGACAGTGTAGAGGGAGCTTTACTCTGTATCTAACCCCGTGCTGTACCTGTCCTGGGAGTGTTTGATGGGGACAGTGTAGAGGGAGCTTTACTCTGTATCTAACCCCGTGCTGTAGCTGCCCTGAGAGTGTTTCATGGGGACAGTGTGGAGGGAGCTTCACTCTGTATCTAACCCCGTGCTGGACCTGTCCTGGGAGTGTTTGATGGGGACAGTGTAGAGGGAGCTTTACTCTGTATCTAACCCTGTGCTGTACCTGTCCTGGGAGTGTTTGATGGGGACAGTGTGGAGAGAGCTTTACGCTGTATCTAACCCCGTGCTGTACCTGTCCTGGGAGTGTTTGATGGGGACAGTGTGTAGGGAGCTTTACTCTGTATCTAACCCCGTGCTGTACCTGTCCTGGGAGTGTTTGATGGGGACAGTGTGGAGGGAGCTTTACTCTGTATCTAACCCCGTGCTGTACCTGTCCTGGGGTGTTTGATGGGGTCAGTGTAGAGGGAGCTTTACTCTGTATCTAACCCCATGCTGTACCTGTCCTGGGAATGTTTGATGGGGACTGTGTTGACGGACCTTTACTCTGTATCTAACCCCGTGCATTACCTGTCCTGGGAGTGTTTGATGGGGACAGTGTAGAGGGAGCTTTACTCTGTATCTAACCCCGTGCTGTACCTGTCCTGGGAGTGTTTGATGGGGACAGTGTGGAGGGAGTTTTACTCTGTATCTAACCCCGTGCTGGACCTGCCCTGGGAGTGTTTATTGGGACAGTGCAGAGCGAGCTTTACTCTGTATCTAACCCCGTGCTGTAGCTGCCCTGAGAGTGTTTGATGGGGACAGTGTGGAGGGAGCTTTACTCTGTATCTAACCCTGTGCTGTACCTGTCCTGGGAGTGTTTGATGGGGACAGTGTAGAGGGAGCTTTACTCTGTATCTAACCCCGTGCTGTACTTGTCCTGGGAGTGTTTGATGGGGGACAGTGTGGAGGGAGCTTTACTCTGTATCTAACCCCGTGCTGTCCCTGTCCTGGGAGTGTTTAATGGGACAGTGTAGAGCGAGCTTTAGTCTATATCTAACCCCATGCTGTAGCTGCCCTGGGAGTGTTTGATGGGGACAGTGTAGAGGGAGCTTTACTCTGTATCTAACCCCGTGCTGTAACTGTCCTGGGAGTGTTTGATGGGGACAGTGTAGAGGGAGCTTTACGCTGTATATAACCCTGTGCTGTACCTGTCCTGGGACTGTTTGATGGGGACAGTGTAGAGGGAGCTTTACTCTGTATCTAACCCCGTGCTGTACCTGTCCTGGAGTGTTTGATGTTGGACTTTAACCTGATGTTGTTAGACTCCTTACAGTGTTTGATGGGGACAGTGTAGAGAGAGCTTTACGCTGTATCTAACCCCGTGCTGCACCTGTTCTGGGAGTGTTTGATGGGGACAGTGTGGAGGGAGCTTTGCTCTGTATCTAACCCTGTGCTGTACCTGTCCTGGGACTGTTTGTGGGGACAGTGTGGAGGGAGCTTTACTCTGTATCTATCCCCGTCCCGTACCTGCCCTAGGAGTGTTTGATTGGGAAAGTGGAGAGGGAACTTTACTCTGTATCTAACCCCGTGCTGTACCGGTCTTGGGAGTGTTTGATGGGGACAATGTAGAGGGAGCTTTGCTCTGCATCTAACCCTGTGCTGTACCTGTTCTGGGAGTGTTTGATGGGCGACCGTGTAGAGGGAGCTTTACTCTGTATCTAACCCCGTGCTGTACCTGTCCTGGGAGTGCTTGATGGGGACAATGTAGAGGGAGCTTTACTCTGTATCTAACCCCGTGCTGTACCTGTCCTGGGAGTGTTTGATGGGGTCAGTGTAGAGGGAGCGTTACTCTGTATCTAACCCCATGCTGTACCTGTACTGGGAATGTTTGATAGGGACAGTGTTGACGGACCTTTACTCTGTATCTAACCCCGTGCTTTACCTGTCCTGGGAGTGTTTGATGGGGACAGTGTAAAGGGAGCTTTACTCTGTATCTAACCCCGTGCTGTACCTGTCCTGGAGTGTTTGATGTTGGACTTTAACCTGATGTTGTTAGACTCCTTACAGTGTTTGATGGGGACAGTGTAGAGAGAGCATAACGCTGTATCTAACCCCGTGCTGTACCTGTCCTGGGAGTGCTTGATGGGGACAATGTAGAGGGAGCTTTACTCTTTATCGAACGCCGTGCTGTACCTGTCCTGGGAGTGTTTGTGGGGACAGTGTGGAGGGAGCTTTACTCTGTATCTAACCCCGTCCCGTACCTGTCCTAGGAGTGTTTGATGGGGAAAGTGGAGAGGGAGCTTTACACTGTATCTAACCCCGTGCTGTACCTGTCCTGGGAGTGTTTGATGGGGACAATGTCGAGGGAGCTTTGCTCTGCATCTAACCCTGTGCTGTACCTGTCCTGGGAGTGTTTGATGGGGACAATGTAGCGGGAGCTTTGCTCTGCATCTAACCCTGTGCTGTACCTGTCCTGGGGTGTTTGATGGGGTCAGTGTAGAGGGAGCGTTACTCTGTATCTAACCCCATGCTGTACCTGTCCTGGGAATGTTTGATGGGGACAGTGTTGACGGACCTTTACTCTGTATCTAACCCCGTGCTTTACCTGTCCTGGGTGTGTTTGATGGGGACAGTGTAAAGGGAGCTTTACTCTGTATCTAACCCCGTGCTGTACCTGTCCTGGAGTGTTTGATGTTGGACTTTAACCTGATGTTGTTAGACTCCTTACAGTGTTTGATGGGGACAGTGTAGAGAGAGCTTTACGCTGTATCTAACCCCGTGCTGTACCTGTCCTGGGAGTGTTTGATGGGGACAGTGTGTAGGGAGCTTTACTCTGTATCTAACCCCGTGCTGTACCTGTCCTGGGTGTGTTTGTGGGGACAGTGTGGAGGGAGATTTACTCTGTATCTAACCCGGTCCCGTACCTGTCCTAGGAGTGTTTGATGGGGTAAGTGGAGAGGGAGCTTTACTCTGTATCTAACCCCGTGCTGTACCTGTCCTGGGAGTGTTTGATGGGGGACAGTGTAGAGGGAGCTTTGCTCTGCATCTAACCCCGTGCTGCACCTGTCCTGGGAGTGTTTGATGGGGACAATGTAGAGGGAGCTTTGCTCTGCATCTAACCTTGTGCTGTACCTGTCCTGGGAGTGTTTGATGGGGACAGTGTGGAGGGAGTTTTCCTCTGTATCTAACCCCGTGCTGTACCTGTCCTGGGAGTGTTTGATGGGGACAGTGTGGAGGGAGTTTTACTCTGTATCTAACCCCGTGCTGTACCTGTCCTGGGAATGTTTGATGGGGACAGTGTTGACGGACCTTTACTCTGTATCTAACCCTGTGCTGTACCTGTCCTGGGAGTGTTTGATGGGGACAGTGTGGAGGAAGTTTTACTCTGTATCTAACCCCGTGCTGTACCTGTCCTGGGAGTGTTTATTGGGACAGTGCAGAGCGAGCTTTACTCTGTATCTAACCCCGTGCTGTACCTGTCCTGGGAGTGTTTGATGGGGACAGTGTAGAGGGAGCTTTACTCTGTATCTAGCCCGTGCTGTACCTGTCCTGGGAGTGTTTGATGGGGACAGTGTAGAGGGAGCTTTACTCTGTATCTAACCCCGTGCTGTAGCTGCCCTGAGAGTGTTTCATGGGGACAGTGTGGAGGGAGCTTCACTCTGTATCTAACCCCGTGCTGTACCTGTCCTGGGAGTGTTTGATGGGGACAGTGTAGAGGGAGCTTTACTCTGTATCTAACCCTCTGCTGGACCTGTCCTGGGAGTGTTTGATGGGGACAGTGTGGAGAGAGCTTTACGCTGTATCTAACCCCGTGCTGTACCTGTCCTGGGAGTGTTTGATGGGGACAGTGTTGAGGGAGCTTTACTCTGTATCTAACCCCGTGCTGTACCTGTCCTGGGAGTGTTTGATGGGGACAGTGTGGAGGGAGCTTTACTCTGTATCTAACCCCGTGCTGTACCTGTCCGGGGTGTTTGATGGGGTCAGTGTAGAGGGAGCTTTACTCTGTATCTAACCCCATGCTGTACCTGTCCTGGGAATGTTTGATGGGGACAGTGTTGACGGACCTTTACTCTGTATCTAACCCCGTGCATTACCTGTCCTGGGAGTGTTTGATGGGGACAGTGTAGAGGGAGCTTTACTCTGTATCTAACCCCGTGCTGTACCTGTCCTGGGAGTGTTTGATGGGGACAGTGTGTAGGGAGCTTTACTCTGTATCTAACCCCGTGCTGTACCTGTCCTGGGAGTGTTTGATGGGGACAGTGTGCAGGGAGCTTTACTCTGTATCTAACCCCGTGCTGTACCTGTCCTGGGGTGTTTGATGGGGTCAGTGTAGAGGGAGCTTTACTCTGTATCTAACCCCATGCTGTACCTGTCCTGGGAGTGTTCGATGGGGTCAGTGTAGAGGGAGCGTTACTCTGTATCTAACCCCATGCTGTACCTGTCCTGGGAATGTTTGATGGGGACAGTGTTGACGGACCTTTACTCTGTATCTAACCCCGTGCTTTACCTGTCCTGGGTGTGTTTGATGGGGACAGTGTAAAGGGAGCTTTACTCTGTATCTAACCCCGTGCTGTACCTGTCCTGGAGTGTTTGATGTTGGACTTTAACCTGATGTTGTTAGACTCCTTACAGTGTTTGATGGGGACAGTGTAGAGAGAGCTTTACGCTGTATCTAATCCCGTGCTGTACCTGTCCTGGGAGTGTTTGTGGGGACAGTGTAGAGGGAGCTTTACTCTGTATCTAACCCCGCGCTGTACCTGTCCTGGGAGTGTTTGATGGGGACAGTGTGTAGGGAGCTTTACTCTGTATCTAACCCCGTGCTGTACCTGTCCTGGGAGTGTTTGTGGGGACAGTGTGGAGGGAGCTTTACTCTGTATCTAACCCCGTCCCGTACCTGTCCTAGGAGTGTTTGATGGGGAAAGTGGAGAGGGAGCTTTACTCTGTATCTAACCCCGTGCTGTACCTGTCCTGGGAGTGTTTGATGGGGACAATGTAGAGGGAGCTTTGCTCTGCATCTAACCCCGTGCTGCACCTGTCCTGGGAGTGTTTCATGGGGACAATGTAGAGGGAGCTTTGCTCTGCATCTAACCTTGTGCTGTACCTGTCCTGGGAGTGTTTGATGGGGACAGTGTGGAGGGAGTTTTACTCTGTATCTAACCCCGTGCTGTACCTGTCCTGGGAGTGTTTGATGGGGACAGTGTGGAGGGAGTTTTACTCTGTATCTAACCCCGTGCTGTACCTGTCCTGGGAATGTTTGATGGGGACAGTGTTGACGGACCTTTACTCTGTATCTAACCCTGTGCTGTACCTGTCCTGGGAGTGTTTGATGGGGACAGTGTAGAGGGAGTTTTACTCTGTATCTAACCCCGTGCTGTACCTGTCCTCGGAGTGTTTGATGGGGACAGTGTAGAGGGAGCTTTACTCTGTATCTAACCCCGTGCTGTACCTGTCCTGGGAGTGTTTGATGGGGACAGTGTAGAGGGAGCTTTACTCTGTATCTAACCCCGTGCTGTAGCTGCCCTGAGAGTGTTTCATGGGGACAGTGTGGAGGGAGCTTCACTCTGTATCTAACCCCGTGCTGTACCTGTCCTGGGAGTGTTTGATGGGGACAGTGTAGAGGGAGCTTTACTCTGTATCTAACCCTGTGCTGTACCTGTCCTGGGAGTGTTTGATGGGGACAGTGTGGAGAGAGCTTTACGCTGTATCTAACCCCGTGCTGTACCTGTCCTGGGAGTGTTTGATGGGGACAGTGTGTAGGGAGCTTTACTCTGTATCTAACCCCGTGCTGTACCTGTCCTGGGAGTGTTTGATGGGGACAGTGTGGAGGGAGCTTTACTCTGTATCTAACCCCGTGCTGTACCTGTCCTGGGGTGTTTGATGGGGTCAGTGTAGAGGGAGCTTTACTCTGTATCTAACCCCATGCTGTACCTGTCCTGGGAATGTTTGATGGGGACAGTGTTGACGGACCTTAACTCTGTATCTAACCCCGTGCATTACCTGTCCTGGGAGTGTTTGATGGGGACAGTGTAGAGGGAGCTTTACTCTGTATCTAACCCCGTGCTGTCCCTGTCCTGGGAGTGTTTAATGGGACAGTGTAGAGCGAGCTTTAGTCTATATCTAACCCCATGCTGTAGCTGCCCTGGGAGTGTTTGATGGGGACAGTGTAGAGGGAGCTTTACTCTGTATCTAACCCCGTGCTGTACCTGTCCTGGGAGTGTTTGATGTTGGACTTTAACCTGATGTTGTTAGACTCCTTACAGTGTTTGATGGGGACAGTGTAGAGAGAGCTTTACGCTGTTTCTAACCCCGTGCTGTACCTGTCCTGGGAGTGTTTGATGGGGACAGTGTGGAGGGAGCTTTGCTCTGTATCTAACCCTGTGCTGTACCTGTCCTGGGACTGTTTGTGGGGACAGTGTGGAGGGAGCTTTACTCTGTATCTATCCCCGTCCCGTACCTGTCCTAGGAGTGTTTGATTGGGAAAGTGGAGAGGGAGCATTACTCTGTATCTAACCCCGTGCTGTACCTGTCCTGGGAGTGTTTGATGGGGACAATGTAGAGGGAGCTTTGCTCTGCATCTAACCCTGTGCTGTACCTGTTCTGGGAGTGTTTGATGGGCGACCGTGTAGAGGGAGCTTTACTCTGTATCTAACCCCGTGCTGTACCTGTCCTGGGAGTGCTTGATGGGGACAATGTAGAGGGAGCTTTACTCTGTATCTAACCCCGTGCTGTACCTGTCCTGGGAGTGTTTGATGGGGTCAGTGTAGAGGGAGCGTTACTCTGTATCTAACCCCATGCTGTACCTGTCCTGGGAATGTTTGATAGGGACAGTGTTGACGGAACTTTACTCTGTATCTAACCCTGTGCTTTACCTGTCCTGGGAGTGTTTGATGGGGACAGTGTAAAGGGAGCTTTACTCTGTATCTAACCCCGTGCTGTACCTGTCCTGGAGTGTTTGATGTTGGACTTTAACCTGATGTTGTTAGACTCCTTACAGTGTTTGATGGGGACAGTGTAGAGAGAGCTTTACGCTGTATCTAACCCCGTGCTGTACCTGTCCTGGGAGTGTTTGATGGGGACAGTGTGTATGGAGCTTTACTCTGTATCTAACCCCGTGCTGTACCTGTCCTGGGAGTGTTTGTGGGGACAGTGTGGAGGGAGCTTTACTCTGTATCTAACCCCGTGCTGTACCTGTCCTGGGAGTGTTTGTGGGGACAGTGTGGAGGGAGCTTTACTCTGTATCTAACCCCGTCCCGTACCTGTCCTAGGAGTGTTTGATGGGGAAAGTGGAGAGGGAGCTTTACTCTGTATCTAACCCCGTGCTGTACCTGTCCTGGGAGTGTTTGATGGGGACAATGTAGAGGGAGCTTTGCTCTGCATCTAACCCCGTGCTGCACCTGTCCTGGGAGTGGTTCATGGGGACAATGTAGAGGGAGCTTTGCTCTGCATCTAACCTTGTGCTGTACCTGTCCTGGGAGTGTTTGATGGGGACAGTGTGGAGGGAGTTTTACTCTGTATCTAACCCCGTGCTGTACCTGTCCTGGGAGTGTTTGATGGGGACAGTGTGGAGGGAGTTTTACTCTGTATCAAACCCCGTGCTGTACCTGTCCTGGGAATGTTTGATGGGGACAGTGTTGACGGACCTTTACTCTGGATCTAACCCTGTGCTGTACCTGTCCTGGGAGTGTTTGATGGGGACAGTGTGGAGGGAGTTTTACTCTGTATCTAACCCCGTGCTGTACCTGTCCTGGGAGTGTTTATTGGGACAGTGCAGAGCGAGCTTTACTCTGTATCTAACCCCGTGCTGTACCTGTCCTGGGAGTGTTTGATGGGGACAGTGTAGAGGGAGCTTTACTCTGTATCTAACCCCGTGCTGTACCTGTCCTGGGAGTGTTTGATGGGGACAGTGTAGAGGGAGCTTTACTCTGTATCTAAACCCGTGCTGTAGCTGCCCTGAGAGTGTTTCATGGGGACAGTGTGGAGGGAGCTTCACTCTGTATCTGACCCCGTGCTGTACCTGTCCTGGGAGTGTTTGATGGGGACAGTGTAGAGGGAGCTTTACTCTGTATCTAACCCTGTGCTGTACCTGTCCTGGGAGTGTTTGATGGGGACAGTGTGGAGAGAGCTTTACGCTGTATCTTACCCCGTGCTGTACCTGTCCTGGGAGTGTTTGATGGGGACAGTGTGGAGGGAGCTTCACTCTGTATCTGACCCCATGCTGTACCTGTCCTGGGAGTGTTTGATGGGGACAGTGTTGACGGACCTTTACTCTGGATCGAACCCCGTGCTTTACCTGTCCTGGGAGTGTTTGATGGGGACAGTGTAGAGGGAGCTTTACTCTGTATCTAACCCCGTGCTGTACCTGTCCTGGGAGTGTTTGATGGGGACAGTGTGGCGGGAGTTTTACTCTGTATCTAACCCCGTGCTGGACCTGCCCTGGGAGTGTTTATTGGGACAGTGCAGAGCGAGCTTTACTCTGTATCTAACCCCGTGCTGTAGCTGCCCTGAGAGTGTTTGATGGGGACAGTGTGGAGTGAGCTTTACTCTGTATCTATCCCTGTGCTGTACCTGTCCTGGGAGTGTTTGATGGGGACAGTGTAGAGGGAGATTTACTCTGTATCTAACCCCGTGCTGTACTTGTCCTGGGAGTGTTTGATGGGGGACAGTGTGGAGGGAGCTTTACTCTGTATCTAACCCCGTGCTGTCCCTGTCCTGGGAGTGTTTAATGGGACAGTGTAGAGCGAGCTTTAGTCTATATCTAACCCCATGCTGTAGCTGCCCTGGGAGTGTTTGATGGGGACAGTGTAGAGGGAGCTTTACGCTGTATATAACCCTGTGCTATACCTGTCCTGGGACTGTTTGATGGGGACAGTGTAGAGGGAGCTTTACTCTGTAGCTAACCCCGTGCTGTACCTGTCCTGGAGTGTTTGATGTTGGACTTTAACCTGATGTTGTTAGACTCCTTACAGTGTTTGATGGGGACAGTGTAGAGAGAGCTTTGCGCTGTATCTAACCCCGTGCTGTACCTGTCCTGGGAGTGTTTGATGGGGACAGTGTGGAGGGAGCTTTGCTCTGTATCTAACCCCGTGCTGTACCTGTCCTGGGAGTGTTTGATGGGGACAGTGTGGAGGGAGCTTTACTCTGTATCTAACCCCGTGCTGTACCTGTCCTGGGACTGTTTGTGGGGACAGTGTGGAGGGAGCTTTACTCTGCATCTATCCCCGTCCCGTACCTGTCCTAGGAGTGTTTGATTGGGAAAGTGGAGAGGGAGCTTTACTCTGTATCTAACCCCGTGCTGTACCTGTCCTGGGAGTGTTTGATGGGGACAATGTAGAGGGAGCTTTGCTCTGCATCTAACCCTGTGCTGTACCTGTTCTGGGAGTGTTTGATGGGCGACCGTGTAGAGGGAGCTTTACTCTGTATCTAACCCCGTGCTGTACCTGTCCTGGGAGTGCTTGATGGGGACAATGTAGAGGGAGCTTTACTCTGTATCTAACCCCGTGCTGTACCTGTCCTGGGAGTGATTGATGGGGTCAGTGTAGAGGGAGCTTTACTCTGTATCTAACCCCATCCCGTACCTGTCCTAGGAGTGTTTGATGGGGACAGTGTGGATGGAGCTTTACCCTGTATCTAACCCCTTGCTGTACCTGTCCTGGGAGTGTTTGTGGGGACAGTGTGGAGGGAGCTTTACTCTGTATCTAACCCCGTCCCGTACCTGTCCTAGGAGTGTTTGATGGGGAAAGTGGAGAGGGAGCTTTACTCTGTATCTAACCCCGTGCTGTACCTGTCCTGGGAGTGTTTGATGGGGACAATGTAGAGGGAGCTTTGCTCTGCATCTGAACCTGTGCTGTACCTGTCCTGGGGTGTTTGATGGGGTCAGTGTAGAGGGAGCTTTACTCTGTATCTAACCCCATGCTGTACCTGTCCTGGGAATGTTTGATGGGGACAGTGTTGACGGACCTTTACTCTGTATCTAACCCCGTGCTTTACCTGTCCTGGAAGTGTTTGATGGGGACAGTGTAGAGGGAGCTTTACTCTGTATCTAACCCCGTACTGTCGCTGCCCTGAGAGTGTTTGATGGGGACAGTGTGGAGGGAGCTTTACTCTGTATCTAACCCCGTGCTGTACCTGTCCTGGGAGTGTTTGATGGGCACAGTTTGGAGGGAGCTTTACTCTGTATCTAACCCCGTGCTGTACCTGTCCTGGGAGTGTTTGATGGGGACAGTGTAGAGGGAGCTTTACTCTGTATCTAACCCCGTGCTGTCCCTGTCCTGGGAGTGTTTAATGGGACAGTGTAGAGCGAGCTTTAGTTTATATCTAACCCCATGCTGTAGCTGCCCTGGGAGTGTTTGATGGGGACAGTGTAGAGGGAGCTTAACTCTGTATCTAACCCCGTGCTGTACCTGTCCTGGGAGTGTTTGATGGGGACAGTGTAGAGGGAGCTTTACTCTGTATCTAACCCCATGCTGGACCTGTCCTGGGAGTGTTTGATGGGGACAATGTAGAGGGAGCTTTACTCTGCATCTAACCCTGTGCTGTAGCTGTCCTGGGAGTGTTTGATGGGACAGTGTAGACGGAGCTTTACTCTGTATCTAACCCCGTGCTGTACCTGTCCTGGGAGTGTTTAATGGGACAGTGTAGAGCGAGCTTTACTCTGTATCTAACCCCGTGCTGTACCTGTCCTGGGAGTGTTTGATGGGGACAGTGTGGAGGGAGCTTTACTCTGTATCTAACCCCGTTCTGTACCTGTCCTGGGAGTGTTTGATGGGGACAGTGTAGAGGGAGCTTTACTCAGTATCTAACCCCGTGCTGTACCTGTCCCGGGAGTGTTTGATGGGGACAATGTAGAGAGAGCTTTACTCTGCATCTAACCCTGTGCTGTCGCTGTCCTGGGAGTGTTTGATGGGGACAGTGTAGAGGGAGCTTTCCTCTGTATCTAACCCCGTGCTGTCCCTGTCCTGGGAGTGTTTGATGGGGTCAGTGTAAAGGGAGCTTTACTCTGTATCTAACCCCGTGCTGTAACTGTCCTGGAGTGTTAAATGTTGGACTTTAACCTGATGTTCTTAGACTCCTTACAGTGTTTGATGGGGACAGTGTAGAGGGAGCTTTACTCTGTATCTAACCCCGTGATGTACCTGTCCTGGGAGTGTTTGACTGGGGACAGTGTAGAGGGAGCTTTACTCTGTATCTAACCCCGTGCTGTACCTGTTCTGGGAGTGTTTGATAGGGACAGTGTAGAGGGAGCTTTACTCTGTATCTAACCCCGTGCTGTCCCTGTCCTGGGAGTGTTTGTTGTGGGACAGTGTAGAGGGAGCTTTACTCTGTATCTAACCCCGTGCTGTACCTGTCCTGGGAGTGTTTGATGGGGGACAGTGTGGAGGGAGCTTTACTCTGTATCTAATCCCGTGCTTTCCCTGTCCTGGGAGTGTTTAATGGGGCAGTGCAGAGCGAGCTTTAGTCTATATCTAACCCCGTGCTGTAGCTGCCCTGGGAGTGTTTGATGTGGAGATGCCGGCGTTGGACTGGGGTAAGCACGGTAAGAAGTCTCACAACACCAGGTTAAAGTCCAACAGGTTTATTTGGTAGCAAATACCATAATCTTTCGGAGCAAACCTGTTGGACTTTAACCTGGTGTTGTGAGACTTCTTACCGTGATTGATGGGGACAGTGTGGAGGGAGCTTTACTCAGTATCTAACCCCGTGCTGTACCTGTCCTGGGAGTGTTTGATGGGGACAGTGTAGAAGGAGCTTTACTCTGTATCCAACCCCGTGCTGTAGCTGTCCTGGGAGTGTTTGATGGGGACAGTGTGGAGGGAGTTTTACTCTGTATCTAACCCCGTGCTGTACATGTCCTGGGAGTGTTTGATGGGGACAGTGTAGAGGGAGCTTTACTCTGTATCTAACCCCGTACTGTAGCTGTCCTGGGAGTGTTTGATGGGGACAGTGTGGAGGGAGTTTTACTCTGTATCTAACCCCGTGCTATAGCTGTCCTGGGAGTGTTTAATGGGACAGTGTAGAGGGAGCTTTACTCTATATCTATCCCCGTGCTGTAGCTGCCCTGGGAGTGTTTGAGGGGGACAGTGTGGAGGGAGCTTTACGCTGAATCTAACCCCGTGCTGTACCTGTCCTGGGAGTGTTTGATGGGGACAGTGTGGAGGGAGCTTTATTCTGTATCTAACCCCGTGCTTACCTGTTCTGGGAGTGTGTGATGGGTACAGTGTGGAGGGAGCTTGACTCTGTATCTAACCCTGTGCTGTACCTGTCCTGGGATTGTTTGATGGGGAAAGTGTAGAGGCAGCTTTACTCTGTATCTAACCCCGTGCTGTACCTGTCCTGGGAGTGTTTGATGGGGACAATGTAGAGGGAGCTTTACTCTGTAGCTAACCCTGTGCTGTACCTGCCCTGGGAGTGTTTGATGGGGAAAGTGTAGAGGGAGTTTTACGCTGTATATAACGCTGTGCTGTACCTGTCCTGGGACTGTTTGATGGGGACAGTGTAGAGGGAGCTTTACTCTGTATCTAACCCCGTGCTGTACCTGTGCTGGAGTGTTTGATGTTGGACTTTAACCTGATGTTGTTAGACTCCTTACAGTGTTTGATGGGGACAGTGTAGAGGGAGCTTTACGCTGTATCTAACCCCGTGCTGTACCTGTCCTGGGAGTTTTTGATGGGGACAGTGTGGAGAGAGCTTTACTCTGTATCTCACCCCGTGCTCTACCTGTCCTGGGAGTGTTTCATGGGACAGTGTACAGCCAGCTTTACTCTATATCTAACCCCGTGCTGTAGATGCCCTGGGAGTATTTGATGGGGACAGTGTGGGGGGAGCTTTACTCTGTATCTAACCCCGTGCTTTACCTGTCCTGGGAGTGTTTGATGGGGACAGTGTAGAGGGAGCTTTACTCTGTATCCAACCCCGTGCTGTACCTGTCCTGGGAGTGTTTGATGGGGACAGTGTAGAAGGAGCTTTACTCTGTATCCAACCCCGTGCTGTAGCTGTCCTGGGAGTGTTTGATGGGGACAGTGTGGAGGGAGTTTTACTCTGTATCTAACCCCGTGCTGTACATGTCCTGGGAGTGTTTGATGGGGACAGTGTAGAGGGAGCTTTACTCTGTATCTAACCCCGTACTGTAGCTGTCCTGGGAGTGTTTGATGGGGACAGTGTGGAGGGAGTTTTACTCTGTATCTAACCCCGTGCTATAGCTGTCCTGGGAGTGTTTAATGGGACAGTGTAGAGGGAGCTTTACTCTATATCTATCCCCGTGCTGTAGCTGCCCTGGGAGTGTTTGAGGGGGACAGTGTGGAGGGAGCTTTACGCTGAATCTAACCCCGTGCTGTACCTGTCCTGGGAGTGTTTGATGGGGACAGTGTGGAGGGAGCTTTATTCTGTATCTAACCCCGTGCTTACCTGTTCTGGGAGTGTGTGATGGGTACAGTGTGGAGGGAGCTTGACTCTGTATCTAACCCTGTGCTGTACCTGTCCTGGGATTGTTTGATGGGGAAAGTGTAGAGGCAGCTTTACTCTGTATCTAACCCCGTGCTGTACCTGTCCTGGGAGTGTTTGATGGGGACAATGTAGAGGGAGCTTTACTCTGTAGCTAACCCTGTGCTGTACCTGCCCTGGGAGTGTTTGATGGGGAAAGTGTAGAGGGAGTTTTACGCTGTATATAACGCTGTGCTGTACCTGTCCTGGGACTGTTTGATGGGGACAGTGTAGAGGGAGCTTTACTCTGTATCTAACCCCGTGCTGTACCTGTGCTGGAGTGTTTGATGTTGGACTTTAACCTGATGTTGTTAGACTCCTTACAGTGTTTGATGGGGACAGTGTAGAGGGAGCTTTACGCTGTATCTAACCCCGTGCTGTACCTGTCCTGGGAGTTTTTGATGGGGACAGTGTGGAGAGAGCTTTACTCTGTATCTCACCCCGTGCTCTACCTGTCCTGGGAGTGTTTCATGGGACAGTGTACAGCCAGCTTTACTCTATATCTAACCCCGTGCTGTAGATGCCCTGGGAGTATTTGATGGGGACAGTGTGGGGGGAGCTTTACTCTGTATCTAACCCCGTGCTTTACCTGTCCTGGGAGTGTTTGATGGGGACAGTGTGGAGGGAGCTTGACTCTGTATCCAATCATGTGCTGTACCTGTCCTGGGAGTGTTTGATGGGGACAGTATCGAGGGAGCTTGACTCTGTATCTAATTCTGGGCTGTAACTGTCCTGGGAGTGTTTGATGGGGACAGTATCGAGGGAGCTTTACTCTGTATCTAACCCCGTCCTGTACCTGTCCTGGGAGTGATTGATGGGGACAGTGTAGAGGGAGCTTTACTCTGTATCTAACCCCGTGCTGTACATGTCCTGGGAGTGTTTGATGGGGACAGTGTGGAGGGAGCTTGACTCTGTCTCTAATCCTGTGCTGTACCTGTCCTGAGAGTGTTTGATGGGAACAGTATCGAGGGAGCTTTACTCTGTATCTAACCCCGTGCTGTACCTGTCCTGGGAGTGTTTGATGGGGACAGTGTAGAGGGAGCTTGACTCTGTATCTAATATTGTGCTGGACCTGTCCTGGGAGTGTTTGATGGGGACAGTATCGAGGGAGCTTGACTCTGAATCTAATCCTGTGCTGTACCTGTCCTGGGAGTGTTTGATGGGGACAGTGTCGAGGGAGCTTTACTCTGCATCTAACCCCGTCCTGTACCTGTCCTGGGAGTGTTTGATGGGGACAATGCAGAGGGAGCTTTACTCTGTATCTAACCCCATGCTGTACCTGTCCTGGGAGTGTTTGAAGGGGTCAGAGGCGAGGGAGCTTTACTCTGTATCTAACCCTGTGCTGTACCTGTCCTCGGAGTGTTTGATGGGGTCAGAGTCGAGGGAGCTTTACTCTGTATCTAACCCCATGCTGTACCTGTCCTGGGAGTGTTTGATGGGGACAGTGTGGAGGGAGCTTTACTCTGTATCTAACTCCGTGCTGTACCTGTCCTGGGAGTGTTTGATGGGGACAATGTAGAGGGAGCTTTACTCTGTATCGAACCCCATGCTGTACCTGTCCTGGGAGTGTTTGGTGGGGACAGTGTAGAGGGGGCTTTACTCTGTATCTAACTCCATGCTGTACCTGTCCTGGGAGTGTTTGATGGGGACAGTGTCGATGGACCTTTACTCTGTATCTAACCCCATGCTGTACCTGTTCTGGGAGTGTTTGATGGTGACAGTGGAGAGGGAGATTTACTCTGTATCTAACCCCGCGCTGTACCAGTCCTGAGAGTGTTTGATGGGGACAGTGTGGAGGGAGCTTTACTCTGTATCTAACCCCGTGCTGTACCTGTCCTGGGAGTGTTTGATGGGGTCAGTGTAGAGAGAACTTTACTCTGTATCTTACCACGTGCTGTACCTGTCCTGGGAGTGTTTGATGGGGTCAGTGTGGAGGGAGCTTTACTCTGTATCTCACCCCGTGCTCTACCTGTCCTGGGAGTGTTTAATGGGACAGTGTAGAGGGAGCTTTACTCTATATCTATCCCCGTGCTGTAGCTGCCCTGGGAGTGTTTCATGGGGACAGAGTGGAGGGAGCTTTACTCTGTCTTTAACACTGTGCTGTACCTGTCCTGGGAGTGGTTGATGGGGACAGTGTGGAGGGTGCTTGACTCTGTATCTAATCCTGTGCTGTACCTGTCCTGGGAGTGTTTGATGGGGACAGTATCGAGGGAGCTTTACTCTGTATCTAATCCTGTGCTGTACCTGTCCTGGGAGTGTTTGATGGGGACAGTATCGAGGGAGCTTTACTCTGTATCTAACCCCGTCCTGTACCTGTCCTGGGAGTGTTTGATGGGGACACTGTAGAGGGAGCTTTACTCTGCATCTAACCCCGTCCTGTACCTGTCCTGGGAGTGTTTGATGGGGACAATGTAGAGGGAGCTTTACTCTGCATCTAACCCTGTGCTGTAGCTGTCCTGGGAGTGTTTGATGCGGACAGTATCGAGGGAGCTTTACTCTGAATCTAACACCGTGCTCTACCTGTCCTGGGAGTGTTTGATGGGGACAGTGTGGAGGGAGCTTTACTCTGTATCTAACCCCGTGCTGTACCTGTCCTGGGAGTGTTTGATGGGGGACAGTGTAGAGGGAGCTTTACTCTGTATCTAACCCCGTGCGGTACCTGTCCTGGGAGTATTTGATGGGGACAGTGTAGAGGGAGCTTTACTCTGTATCTTACCCCGTGCTGTAGCTGCCCTGGGAGTATTTGATGGGGACAGTGTGGAGGGAGCTTTCCTCTGTATCTTACCCTGTGCTGTACCTGTCCTGGGAGTGTTTGATGGGGACAGTGTGGAGGGAGCTTGACTCTGTATCTAATCTTGTGCTGTACCTGTCCTGGGAGTGTTTGATGGGGACAGTGTAGAGGGAGCTTTACTCTGGATCTAACTCCGTCCTGTACCTGTCCTGGGAGTGTTTGATGGGGACAGTGTAGACGGAGCTTTACTCTGCATCTCACCCCGTGCTTTACCTGTCCTGGGAATGTTTGATCGGGACAATGTTGAGGGAGCTTTACTCTGTATCTTACCCCATGCTGTACCTGTCCTGTGAGTGTTTGATGGGGACAGTATAGAGGGAGCTTTACTCTGTATCTAACCCCATGCTGGACCTGTCCTGGGCGTGTTTGATGGGTACAGTATCGAGGGAGCTTTACTCTGTATCTAATCCTGTGCTGTACCTGTCCTGGGAGTGTTTGATGGGCACAGTGTAGAGGGAGCTTTACTCTGTATCTCACCCCGTGCTGTACCTGTCCCGGAGAGTTTGATGTTGGACTTTTACCTGGTGTTGTTAGACTCCTTACAGTGTTTGATGGGGACAGTGTAGAGGGAGCTTTACTCTGTATCTAACCCCATGCTGTACCTGTCCTGGGAGTGTTTAATGGGGACCGTGTAGAGGGAGCTTTACTCTGTATCTAACCCGTGCTGAACCTGTCCTGGGAGTATTTGATGGGGACAGTGTAGAGGGAGCTTTACTCTGTATCTAACCCCGTGCTGTACCTGCCGTGGGAGTGTTTTGATGGGGACAGTGTGGAGGGAGCTTTACTCTGTATCTAACCCCGTGCTGTACCTGTCCTGGGAGTGTTTGATGGGGAAAGTATCGAGGGAGCTTGACTCTGTATCTAACCCCGTGCTGTACATGTCCTGGGAGTGTTTGATGGGGACATTGTAGAGGGAGCTTTACTCTGCATCTAACCCTGTGCTGTAGCTGTCCTGGGAGTGTTTGATGGGGACAGTGTAGAGGGAGCTTTTCTCAGTATCTAACCCCATGCTGTACCTGTCCTGGGAGTGTTTGATGGGGTCAGAGTAGAGGGAGCTTTTCTCTGTATTTAACCCCGTGCTGTACCTGTCCTGGGAGTGTTTGATGGGGACAGTGTGGAGGGAGCTTGACTCTGTATCTAATCCTGTGCTGTACCAGTCCTGGGAGTGTTTGATGGGCACAGTATCGAGGGAGCTTTACTCTGTATCTAACCCCCTGCTGTACCTGTCCTGGGAGTGTGTGATGGGGACAGTTTAGAGGAAGCTTTACTCTGATCTAACCCTGTGCTGCACCTGTCCTGGAGTGTTTGATGGGGACAATTTAGAGGGAGCTTTACTCTGTATCTAACCCTGTGCTGTACCTGTCCTGGAGTGGTTGATGGGGACAATGTAGAGGGAGCTTTACTCTGCATCTAACCCTGTGCTGTAGCTGTCCTGGGAGTGTTTGATGGGGACAGTGTAGAGGGAGCTTTACTCTGTATCTAACCCCGTGCTGTACCTGTCCTGGAGTGTCTGATGGGGTCAATGTAGAGGGAGCTTTACTCTGCACCTAACCCTGTGCTGTAGCTGTCCTGGGAGTGTTTGATGGGGACAGTGTAGAGGGAGCTTTACTCTGCATCTAACCCTGTGCTGTACCTGTCCTGGGAGTGTTTGATGGGGACAGTGTAGAGGGAGCTTTACTCTGTATCTAACCCCGTGCTGTACCTGTCCTGGGAGTGTTTGATGGGGACACTGTGGATGGAACTTTACTCTCTATGTAACCACGTGCTGTACCTGTCCTGGGAGTGGTTGATGGGGACAGTGTGGAGGGAGCTTTACTCTGTACCTAACCCTGTGCTGTGCCTGTCCTGGGAGTGTTTGATGGGGACAGTGTAGAGGGAGCTTTACTCTGTATCTAACCCCGTGCTGTACCTGTCCTGGGAGTGTTTAATGGGACTGTGTAGAGCGCGCTTTACTCTGTATCCAACCCCGTGCTGTAGCTGCCCTGGGAGTATTTGATGGGGACAGTGTGGAGGGAGCTTTACTCTGTATCTAACCCCATGCTGTACCTGTCCTGGGAGTGTTTGATGGGGACAGTATCGAGGGAGCTTTACTCTGTAGTTAACCCCGTGCTGTACCTGTCCTGGGAGTGTTTGATGGGGACAGTGTTGATGGAGATTTACGCTGTATCTATCCCGTGCTGTACCTGTCCTGGAGTGTTTGATGTTGGACATTAACCTGGTGTTGTTAGATTCCTTACAGTGTTTGATGGGGACAGTGTAGAGGGAGCTTTACTCTGTATCTAACCCCGTGCTGTACCTGTCCTGGAGTGTTTGATGTTGTACTTTAACCTGGTGTTGTTAGACTCCTGACAGTGTTTGGGGACAGTGAAGAGGTAGGTTTACGCTGTATCTAACCCCGTGCTGTACCTGTCCTGGGACTGTTTGATGGGGACAGTGGAGAGGGAACTTTACTCTGTATCTAACCCCGTGCTGTACCTGTCCTGGAGTGTTTGATGTTGTACTTTAACCTGGTGTTGTTAGACACCTGACAGTGTTTGGGGACAGTGAAGAGGTTGGTTTACGCTGTATCTAACCCCGTGCTGTAGCTGTCCTGGGAGTGTTTGATGGAGACAGTGTGGAGGTAGCTTTACTCTGTATCTCACCCCGTGCTCTTCCTGTCCTGGGAGTGTTTAATGGGACAGTGTAGAGGGAGCTTACTCTATATCTATCCCCGTACTGTAGCTGCCCTGGGAGTGTTTGATGGGGAGAGTGTGGAGGGAGCTTTACTCTGTATCTAACCCCGTGCTGTACCTGTCCTGGGAGTGTTTGATGGGGATAGTGTGGAGGGAGCATGACTCTGTATCTAATCCTCTGCTGTACCTGTCCTGGGAGTGTTTGATGGGGACAGTATCGAGGGAGCTTTACTCTGCATCTAAACCTGTGCTGTAGCTGTCCTGGGAGTGTTTGATGGGGACAGTGTGGAGGGAGCTTTCCTCTGTATCAAACCCCGTGCTGTACCTGTCCTGGGAGTGTTTGATGGGGACAATGTAGAGGGAGCTTTACTCTGCATCGAACCCTGTGCTGTAGCTGTCCTGGGAGTGTTTGATGGGGACAGTGTAGAGGGAGCTTTACTCTGTATCTAACCCCGTGCTGTCCCTGTCCTGGGAGTGTTTGATGGGTACAGTGTAGAGGGAGCTTTACGCTGTATCTAACCCCGTGCTGCACCTGTCCTGGGAGTGTTTGATGGTGACAGTGGAGAGGGGCTTTACTCTGTATTAACCCTGTGCTGTACCTGTCCTGGGAGTGTTTGATGGGGTCAGTGTGGAGGGAGCTTTACTCTGTATCTAACCCTGTGCTGTACCTGTCCTGGGAGTGTTTGATGGGGTCAGTGTAGAGGGAGCTTTACTCTGTATCTAACCCCGTCCTGTACCTGTCCTGGGAGTGTTGAATGGGGAAAGTGTAGACGGAGCTTTACTCTGTATCTTACCCCGTCCTGTACCTGTCCTGGGAGTGTTTGATGGGGACAGTGTAGAGGGAGCTTTACTCTGTATCTAACCCCGTGCTGTACCTGTCCTGGGAGTGTTTGATGGGGACAGTGTGGAGGGAGCTTTACTCTGTATCTAACCCCGTGCTGTACATGTCCTGGGAGTGTTTGATGGGGACAGTGTAGAGGGAGCTTTACTCTGTATCTAACCCCGTGCTGTACCTATCCTGCAAGTGTTTGATGGGGACAGTGTGGAGGGAGCTTAACCCTGTATCTAACCCTGTGCTGTACCTGTCCTGGGAGTGTTTGATGGGATCAGTGTAGAGGGAGCTTTACACTGTATCTAATCCTGTGCTGTACCTGTCCTGCAAGTGTTTGATGGCGACAGTGTGGAGTGAGCTTGACTCTGTATCTAACCCCGTGCTGTACCTGTCCTGGGAGTGTTTGATGGGGACAGTGTGGAGGGAGCTTTACTCTGTATCTAACGCCGTGCTGTACCTGTCCTGGGAGTGTTTGATGGGGACAGTGTAGAGGGAGCTTTACTCTGTATCTAACCCCGTGCTGTACCTGTCCTGGGAGTGTTTGATGGGGACAGTGTGGAGGGAGCTTTACTCTGTGTCTAACCCTGTGCTGTACCTGTCCTGGAGTGTTTGATGTTGGACTTTACCCTGGTGTTGTTAGACTCCTTACAGTGTTTGATGGGGACAGTGGAGAGGGAGCTTTACTCTGTATCTAACCCCGTGCTGTACCTGTCGTGGGAGTGTTTGATGGGGACAGTGGAGACGGAGCTTTACTCCGTATCTATCCCCGTGCTGTACCTGTCCTGGGAGTGTTTGATGGGGTCAGTGTAGAGGGAGCTGTATTCTGTGTCTAATCCTGTGCTGTACCTGTCCTGCAAGTGTTTGATGGGGACAGTGTGGAGGGAGCTTGACTCTGTATCTAACCCCGTGCTGTACCTGTCCTGGGAGTGTTTGATGGGGACAGTGTGGAGGGTGCTTTACTCTGTATCTAACCCCGTGATGTACCTGTCCTGGGAGTGTTTGATGGGGTCAGTATCGAGGGAGCTTTACTCTGTATCTAACCCCGTGCTGTACCTGTCCTGGGAGTGTTTGATGGGGACAGTGTGGAGGGAGCTTTACTCTGTGTCTAACCCCGTGCTGTACCTGTCCTGGAGTGTTTGATGTTGGACTTTACCCTGGTGTTGTTAGATTCCTGACAGTGTTTGATGGGGACAGTGTAGAGGGAGCTTTACTCTGTATCTAATCCTGTGCTGTACCTGTCCTGGGAGTGTTTGATGGGGACAGTGTGGAGGGAGCTTTACTTTGTATCTCACCCCGTGCTCTACCTGTCCTGGGAGTGTTTAATGGGACAGTGTAGAGCGAGCTTTTCTCTCTATCTATCCCCGTACTGTAGCTGCCCTGGGAGTGTTTGATGGGGACAGTGTGGAGGGAGCTTTTCTCTGTATCTAACCCCGTGCTGTACCTGTCCTGGGAGTGTTTGATGGGCTCAGAGTAGAGGGAGCTTTATTCTCTATCTAAACCCGTGCTGTACCTGTCCTTGGAGTGTTTGATGGGGACAGTGTGGAGGGAGCTTTACTCTGTATCGAACGCCGTGCTGTACCTGTCCTGGGAGTGTTTGATGGGGACAGTGTAGAGGGAGCTTTACTCTGTATCTAACCCCGTGCTGTACCTGTCCTGGGAGTGTTTGATGGGGACAATGTAGAGGGAGCTTTTCTCTGTATCTAACCCCGTGCTGTACCTGTCCTGGGGGTGTTTGATGGGGACAGTGTAGAGGGAGCTTTACTCTGTATCTAACCCCGTGCTGTACCTGTCCTGGGAGTGTTTGATGGGGACAATGTAGAGGGAGCTTTTCTCTGTATCTAACCCCGTGCTGTACCTGTCCTGGGAGTGTTTGATGGGGACAATGTAGAGGGAGCTTTTCTCTGCACCTAACACTGTGCTGTAGCTGTCCTGGGAGTGTTTGATAGTAAGAAGTCTCACAACACCAGGTCAAAGTCCAACAGGTTTATTTGGTAGTCTATACCATAAGCTTTCGGTCTGACGAAGGAGCATTGCTCCGAAAGCGTATGGTATTTGCTACCAAATAAACCTGTTGGACTTTAACCTGGTGTTGTGAGACTTCTTACTGTGCTTACCCCAGTCCAACGCCGGCATCTCCACATCGTGTTTGATAGGTACAGTGTAGAGGGAGCTTTACTCTGTATCTAACCCCGTGCTGTACCTGTCCTGGGAGTGTTTGATGGGGACAGTGTGGAGGGAGCTTTACTCTGTGTCTAACCCTGTGCTGTACCTGTCCTGGAGTGTTTGATGTTGGACTTTACCCTGGTGTTGTTAGACTCCTTACAGTGTTTGATGGGGACAGTGGAGAGGGAGCTTTACTCTGTATCTAACCCCGTCCTGTACCTGTCCTGGGAGTGGTTGATGGGGACAGTGTGGAGGGAGTTTGACTCTGTATCTAACCCTGTGCTGTACCTGTCCTGGGAGTGTTTGATGTTGGACTTTAACCTGGTGTTGTTTGACTCCTTACAGTGTTTGATGGGGACAGTGTAGAGGGAGCTTTACGCTGTACCTAACCCCGTGCTGTACCTGTCCTGGGAGTGTTTGATGGGGACAGTGTAGAGGGAGCTTTACGCTGTACCTAACCCTGTGCTGTCGCTGTCCTGGGAGTGTTTGATGGGGACAGTATCGAAGGAGCTTTACTCTGTATCTAACCCCGTCCTGTACCTGTCCTGGGAGTGTTTGAAGGGGACAGTGTAGAGGGAGCTTTACTCTGTATCTATCCCCGTGCTGTACCTGTCCTGGGAGTGTTTGAAGGAGACAGTGTAGAGGGAGCTTTACTCTGTATCTAACCCCGTCCTGTACCTGTCCAGGGAGTGTTTGATGGGGACAATGTAGAGGGAGCTTTACTCTGCATATAACCCTGTGCTGTAGCTGTCCTGGGAGTGTTTGATGGGGACAGTGTAGAGGGAGCTTTACTCTGCATCTTACCCTGTGCTGTAGCTGTCCTGGGAGTGTTTGATGGGGTCAGTGTAGACGGAGCTTTACTCTGTATCTAACCCCGTGCTGTACCTGTCCTGGAGTGTTTGATGTTGGACTTTGACCTGGTGTTGTTAGATTCCTTACAGTGTTTGATGGGGACAGTGTAGAGGGAGCTTTACGCTGTACCTAACCCCGTGCTGTACCTGTCCTGGGAGCGTTTGATGGGGACAATGTAGAGGGAGCTTTACTCTGCATCTAACCTTGTGCTGTAGCTGTCCTGGGAGTGTTTGATGGGGACAATGTAGAGGGAGCTTTACTCTGCATCTAACCCTGTGCTGTAGCTGTCCTGGGAGCGTTTGATGGGGACAATGTCGAGGGAGCTTTACTCTGCATCTCACCCTGTGCTGTCGCTGTCCTGGGAGTGTTTGATGGGGACAGTATCGAGGGAGCTTTACTCTGTATCTAACCCCGTCCTGGACCTGTCCTGGGAGTGTTTGAAGGGGACAGTGTAGTGGGAGCTTTACTCTGTATCTATCCCCGTGCTGTCCCTGTCCTGGGAGTGTTTGATGGGGACAGTGTAGAGGGAGCTTTACTCTGTATCTAACCCCATGCTGTACCTGTCCTGGGAGTGTTTGATGGGGTCAGTGTCGAGGGAGCTTTACTCTGTATCTAACCCCGTGCTGTACCTGTCCTGGGAGTGTTTGATGGGGAAAGTGTGGAGGGAGATTGACTCTGTATCTAACCCTGTGCTGTACCTGTCCTGGGAGTGTTTGATGGGGACAGTATCGAGGGAGCTTTACTCTGTATCTAACCGCGTCCCATACCAGTCCTGGAAGTGTTTGATGGGGACAGTGTAGAGGGAGCTTTACTCTGTATCTAACCCCGTGCTGTACCAGTCCTGGAAGTGTTTGATGGTGACAGTGTGGAGAGAGCTTTACTCTGTATCTAACCCCGTGCTGTACCTGTCCTGGGAGTGTTTGATGGAGACAGTGTAGAGGGAGCTTTACTCTGTTTCTAACCCCGTGCTGTCCCTGTCCTGGGAGTGTTTGATGGGGACAGTGTAGAGGGAGCTTTACTCTGTATCTTACACCGTGCTGTACCTGTCCTGGGAGTGTTTGATGGGGGACAGTGTAGAGGGAGCTTTACCCTGTATCTAACCCCGTGCTGTAACTGTCCTGGGAGTGTTTGATGGGGTCAGTGTAGAGGGAGCTTTACTCTGTATCTAACCCCGTGCTGTACCTGTCCTGGGAGTGTTTGATGGGGTCAGTGTAGAGGGAGCTTTACTCTGTATCTAACACCGTGCTGTACCTGTTGATGCACCATCAATCAAGCAAAGTCTACTTTGTATGCAAGAACAAATCGATTTTTATTAGCAAAAGACTTGGAGCACACCCATGCCGATGAACTGGTCCGGCGTCTGAGGCAGGGGGGTGGGGAGCAGTCACCTTTATACCTGGACCGGGGGGGGGGAGGAGTCTCAGGCAGGACCGGCAGGGACGTGTCCAGGCATGTCACACACACACACACACACTCACACACACACTCACACACACACTCACACACACACTCACACACACTCACACACACAGTCACACACACACACACTCACACACACACACACTCACACACACTCACACACACTCACACACACTCACACACACACACACTCACACACACACACTCACACACACACACACACACACTCACACACACTCACACACACACACACTCACACACACACACACACACACACACTCACACACTCACACACACACACACTCACACACACACACTCACACACACTCACACACACTCACACACACACACACACACACACACACACAGGCAATAAGCTCACAGTAGTTTACCACATTCACCCCCTGCTTTTAAAAAAGAGTCCGGCGGGGGTGAGGTGGGCGGAACGATATTTACAGAATTACAAATTCTGTCTCACTGGGGGTTTGATCTGCCGCTGTGACCGCCGTAGTGCCGGTTGTGGTGTCGGTTCCGGTGGCCGCGGTGTTGGATCAGGCGCCAGGCCGTAGTCGCTCGAGTCGTCTGTAGTCCCTTCAGATTGTCGGGTGTGTGGTGGCGGCTCCTGGGGCTCAGGTGTGCTGTATACGGGGGTTGGGGGTGTGGGGTTGTGGGTCGTCGTGGTCCCTGGGGCACCTGCGGGTGCCAGGTCTCGAATAGAGACCGTGTCCTCCCGCCCGTCGGGGTACGCCACATAGGCGTATTGGGGGTTGGCGTGGAGAAGTTGGACCCTTTCGACCAGGGGGTCCGACTTATGGGTCCTCACATGCTTCCGGAGCAGGACAGAGCCTGGGGACGTCAGCCATGACGGTAGTGAGGTCCCCGAGGAGGACTTCCTGGGGAAAACAAACATTCTTTCATGAGGGGTAGCATTGGTAGCTGTGCAAAGGAGTGATCTATTCGAGTGTCGTGCATCAGGGAGGACCTCTTGCCAGCAGGTGACTGGAAGACCTTTAGATCTCAGAGCTCGTAAAACGGCCTTCCAGACTGACGCGTTCTCCCTCTCTACCTGTCCGTTCCCCCTGGGGTTGTAGCTGGTGGTCCTACTCGAGGCTATGCCTTTGGAGAGCAGGTACTGTCGCAGCTCATCACTCATAAAGGAGGATCCCCGGTCGCTATGAATATAGCTAGGGAAACCGAACAGGGTGAAGAGGCTGTGTAGGGCCCTGACGACCGTGGCCGAGGTCATATCCGGGCAGGGAATAGCGAAGGGGAAACGTGAATATTCGTCAATGACGTTGAGGAAGTATATGTTGCGCTCAGAAGAGGGGAGGGGGCCTTTGAAGTCGAAACTTAGGCATTCGAAAGGGCGGGTGGCCTTTATGAGGTGTGCTCTGTCTGGCCGATAGAAGTGCGGCTTGCACTCTGCGCTGACCTGGCAGTGTCTGGTTATAGACCTGACTTCCTCAATGGAGTAGGGCAGGTTACGGGCTTTAATGAAGTGAAAAAACCTGGTGACCCCCGGGTGGCAGAGGTCGTTGTGGAGAGTCTGCAATTGGTCTGTTTGTGCGCTGGCACATATTCCCCGGGACAGGGCGTCTGGGGGCTCATTGAGCTTCCCGGGCCGGTATAAGATGTAATTGTAGGTGGAGAGCTCGATTCTCCACCTCAATATTTTATCATTTTTGATCTTGCCCCGCTGCGTGTTGTTAAACATGAATGCAACTGACCGTTGGTCCGTGAGTAGGGTGAATCGTTTACCAGCTAAGTAGTGGCGCCAGTGCCGTACAGCTTCCACTATGGCTTGGGCCTCCTTTTCGACAGAGGAGTGTCAAATTTCAGGGCCTTGGAGGGTTCGTGAGAAGAAGGCCACGGGTCTGCCCGCCTGGTTAAGGGTGGTGGCTAGGGCGAAGTCAGACGCATCACTCTCCACCTGGAACGGGATGGATTCGTCTACAGCGTGCATCGTGGCCTTCGCGATGTCTGCTTTGATGCGGTCGAAGGCCAGACGGGCCTCTGCGGTCAGGGGAAAAGAGGTGGATTTGATGAGCGGACAGGCTTTATCCGCATAATTGGGGACCCACTGGGCGTAATACAAGAAGAAGCCCAGGCATCTCCTCAGTGCTTTGAGGCTGGTGGGGAGGGGGAGTTCCAGGAGGGGACGCATGCGGTCGGGATCGGGGCTGATGACCCCGTTTTCCACAACACAACCAAGGATGGCGAGACGGTGTGTGCGGAATACGCACTTCTCCTTATTATAGGTCAGGTTGAGGAGTGTGGCGGTGTGGAGGAATTTGTGGAGGTTGGCGTCGTGGTCCTGCTGATCACGGCCGCAGATGGTGACGTTATCCAGGTACGGGAAGGTGGCCCGCAGCCCGTTCTGGTCTACCATTCGGTCCATCTCACGCTGAAAAACCGAGACCCCATTGGTGACGCCAAAGGGGACCCTAAGGAAGTGATAGAGGCGGCCATCCGCCTCGAAGGCAGTGTATTGGCGGTCCTCCGGGCGGATAGGGAGCTGGTGGTATGCAGATTTTAAGTCGATGGTGGAGAACAGCCGATATTGCGCAATCTGATTAACCATGTCAGATATGCGGGGAAGGGGGTACGCGTCCAGCTGCGTGTAGCGGTTAATGGTCTGACTGTAGTCAATGGCCATGCGATGTTTCTCCCCAGTTTTAACAACTACTACTTGGGCTCTCCAGGGGCTGGTACTGGCCTCAATGATCCCCTCCCCTAGGAGCCGTTGTACTTCGGACCTGATAAAAGCCCTGTCTCCAGCACTGTACCGTCTGCTCTTGGTGGCGATGGGCTTGCAGTCGGGGGTGAGATTTTCAAACAGTGAGGGAGGGGCTGCAGGTGGGGGTGCGCGGTGGGCGATCTAAGAACTGCTGATTGCAAACGGAGAGCGGGGGAAAAGGCCCATTATACTCCATGGTGACGCTCTTAAGGTGACTCAGGAAATCTAGCCCCAGGAGTACGGCACCGCAGAGTTGTGGCAGCACAAGGAGCCTGAAACTTTTGTACACTGTGCCCCGTACAGTCAGGGTCGCCACGCAGTACCCGAGGACATCCACCGAGTGGGACTTTGAAGATCGTTTTCTTCACTGGCAGTACTGAAAGGGCGTAGCAACTCACTGTGTTCGGGTGAATAAAGCTCTCCGTACAGTCAAATAAACAGTTTGTAATGCGACCGTTTACCTCGATGTCCATCATGGGCCTGGCGAGTTGGTGAGGCCTGGATTGGTCCAGCGTAATCGAAGCCACCGTTGGATTTTGCGAGTAGTCGCACGCGGCTGACGGTGTCCAAGGTGGCGGCTCACACGGCCCACACGCGGCTGATGGCGTCCAAGATGGCGGCCCGCACGGCCCACACGTGGCTGATGGCGTCCAAGATGGCGGCCCCCGTGGGTCGCACGTGGCGCTACCGGGCTTGGAGGTCGACTTCGCCCTGCATACCTTCACGTAATGGCCCTTCTTTCCACACCCGGAGCAGATCGCATCCTTCGCCGGGCAGCGTTGTCGGGGGTGCTTCCCCAGGCCGCAGAAGTAGCACTTCGGGCCTCCGGAGACTGCCGCAGCGGTCGGGTCATTGGTGGGACGTGGCGTGGCGTAGGCCTGCGGCCCTCCCGAGTACAGAGGTGGCGGCGGCCGCGGTGTCTACGATGCGCTCCCGTGGTCGAGGGTGTCGGCCTCGAGATTACGGAAGGCCACCTCTAACGAGTCGGCAAGTGCCACAGTCCTTTGTAGGTCCAGCCCACCCTGTTCCAGCAGTCGTTGTCGGATATAGTTTGACCCGATACCCGTGACATAGGCATCTCTGATTAAGTCCTCAGTGTTTTGGGCGGCTGTTACGGCCTTGCAGTTGCAGGCCCTGCCAAGTGCTCGCAACGCACGCAGGAATTCATCACCCGATTCTCCCGGCTGTTGTCTGCGAATAGCCAGAAGATGTCTGGCGCAGATTTCATTAGTCTGTTTGTTGTACTGGCCTTTTAAAAGTTCGATCGCATCCTTGTAAGTTTCAGCGTCTCTAATCATGGAGAATACTTGATCGCTGACCCGGGCGTGGAGCACGTGGAGCTTGTCGGTTCCAGTCTGGACGACGGAGGAGGAGGTGAGGAAAGTTTCAAAACATCGCAGCCAGTGATCGAAGCTGTTCGAGGCTCCTACAGCTTGAGGGTCCAGTTCGAGTTTGTCGGGTTTCAGTATCTGCTCCATCCCAAAACTGTTGCTAATAAAATTGATGCACCATCAATCGAGCAAAGTTTGTGTGCAAGAACAAATAGGCTTTTATTCGCAAAAGACTTGGAGCACACCCATGCCGATGAACTGGTTCAGAGACTGAGGCAGGGGGGTGGGGAGCAGTCACCTTTATACCTGGACCAGGGGGGGAGGAGTCCCGGGCAGGGCCGGCAGGGGCATGTCCAGGCATGTCACACACACACACAGACACACACACACACACAGGCAATAAGCTAACAGTGGTTTACCACATTCACCCCCTGCTTCTAAAAAAGAGTCCGGCGGGGGTGAGGTGGGTGGAACGATATTTACAGAATTACAAATTTAGTCTCACTGGGGGTTTGATCTGCCGCTGTGACCGCCATAGTGCCGGTTGTGGTGTCGGTTCCGGTGGCCGCGGTGTTGGATCAGGCGCCAGGCCGTAGTCGCTCGAGCCGTCTGTAGTCCCTTCAGATTGTCGGGTGTGTGGTGGCGGCTCCTGGGGCTCAGGCGTGCTGTATACAGGGGACAGGGGAGCGTTCTGTGGCCCTGGTGCTGTATGGACAATGTTGGGGGTTGGGGGTGTGGGGTTGTGGGTTGTCGTGGTCCCTGGGGCACCTGCGGGTGCCAGGTGTCGAATAGAGACCGTGTCCTCCCGCCCGTCGGGGTACGCCACATAGGCGTATTGGGGGTTGGCGTGGAGAAGTTGGACCCTTTCGACCAGGGGGTCCGACTTATGGGTCCTCACATGCTTCTGGAGCAGGACAGGGCCTGGGGACGTCAGCCACGACGGTAGTGAGGTCCCAGAGGAGGGCGTCCTGGGGAAAACAAACATTCTTTCGTGAGGGGTAGCATTGGTAGCTGTGCAAAGGAATGATCTAATCGACTGTAGTGCATCAGGGAGGACCTCTTGCCAGCGGGAGACTGGAAGACCTTTAGATCTCAGAGCTAGTAAAACGGCCTTCCAGACTGTCGCGTTCTCCCTCTCTACCTGTTCGTTCCCCCTGGGGTTGTAGCTGGTGGTCCTACTCGAGGCTATGCCTTTGGAGAGCAGGTACTGTCGCAACTCATCACTCATAAAGGAGGATTCCCGGTCGCTATGGATATAGCTAGGGAAACCGAACAGGGTGAAGAGGCTGTGCAGGGCCCTGTCGACCGTGGCCGAGGTCATATCCGGGCAGGGAATAGCAAAGGGGAAACATGAATATTCGTCAATGACGTTGAGGAAGTATATGTTGCGGTCAGAAGAGGGGAGGGGGCCTTTGAAGTTGACGCTTAGGCATTCGAAAGGGCGGGTGGCCTTTATGAGGTGTGCTCTGTCTGGCCGATAGAAGTGCGGCTGGCACTCTGCGCAGACCTGGCAGTGTCTGGTTATAGACCTGACTTCCTCAATGGCGTAGGGCAGGTTACGGGCTTTTTTGAAGTGAAAAAACCTGGTGACCCCCGGGTGGCAGAGGTCGTTGTGGAGAGTCTGCAATTGGTCTATTTGTGCGCTGGCACATATTCCCCGGGACAGGGCGTCTGGGGGCTCATTGAGCTTCCCGGGCCGGTATAAAATGTCGTAATTGTAGGTGGAAAGCTCGATTCTCCACCTCAATATTTTATCATTTTTGATCTTGCCCTGCTGCGTGTTGTTAAACATGAATGCAACTGACCGTTGGTCCGTGAGTAGGGTGAATCGTTTACCAGCTAAGTAGTGGCGCCAGTGCCGTACAGCTTCCACTATGGCTTGGGCCTCCTTCTCGACAGAGGAGTGTCGAATTTCAGGGCCTTGGAGGGTTCGTGAGAAGAAGGCCACGGGTCTGCCCGCCTGGTTAAGGGTGGCGGCTAGGGCGAAGTCAGACGCATCACTCTCCACCTGGAACGGGATGGATTCGTCTACAGCGTGCATTGTGGCCATCGTGATGTCTGCTTTGATGCGGTCGAAGGCCAGGCGGGCCTCTGCGGTCAGGGGAAAAGAGGTGGATTTGATGAGAGGACGGGCTTTATCCGCATAATTGGGGACCCACTGGGCGTAGTACAAGAAGAAGCCCAGGCATCTCCTCAGTGCTTTGAGGCTGGTGGGGAGGGGCAGTTCCAGGAAGGGACGCATGCTGTCGGGATCGGGACTGATGACCCCGTTTTCCACAACACAACCAAGGATGGCGAGGTGGTGTGTGCGGAATACGCACTTCTCCTTATTATAGGTCAGATTTAGGAGTGTGGCGGTGTGGAGGAATTTGTGGAGGTTGGCGTCGTGGTCCTGCTGATCACGGCCGCAGATGGTGACGTTATCCAGGTACGGGAAGGTGGCCCGCAGCCCGTTCTGGTCTACCATTCAGTCCATCTCACGCTGAAAAACCGAGACCCCGTTGGTGACGCCGAAGGGGACCCTAAGGAAGTGATAGAGGCGGCCATCTGCCTCGAAGGCAGTGTATTGGCGGTCCTCCGGGCGGATAGGGAGCTGGTGGTTTGCAGATTTTAAGTCGATGGTGGAGAACACCCGATATTGCGCAATCTGATTAACCATGTCAGATATGCGGGGAAGGGGGTACGCGTCCAGCTGCGTGTAGCGGTTAATGGTCTGACTGTAGTCAATGGCCATGCGATGTTTCTCCCCAGTTTTAACAACTACTACTTGGGCTCTCCAGGGGCTGGTACTGGCCTCAATGATCCCCTCCCCTCGGAGCTGTTGTACTTCGGACCTGATAAAAGCTCTGTCTCCAGCACGGTACCGTCTGCTCTTGGTGGCGATGGGCTTGCAGTCGGGGGTGAGATTTTCAAACAGTGAGGGAGGGGCGACTTTAAGGGTCGAGAGGCTGCAGGTGGGGGTGCGCGGTGGGCGATCTAAGAACTGCTGATTGCACACAGAGAGCGGGGGAAAAGGCCCATTATACTCCATGGTGACGCTCTGAAGGTAATCTAGCCCCAGGAGTACGGCAGCGCAGAGTTGTGGCAGCACAAGGAGCCTGAAACTTTTGTACACTGTGCCCCGTACAGTCAGGGTCGCCACGCAGTACCCGAGGACATCCACCGAGTGGGACTTTGAAGATCGTTTGCTTCACTGGCAGTACTGAAAGGGCGTAGCAACTCACTGTGTTAGGGTGAATAAAGCTCTCCGTACAGTCAAATAAACAGTTTGTAATGCGACCGTTTACCTCGATGTCCATCATGGGCCTGGCGAGTTGGTGAGGCCTGGATTGGTCCAGCGTAATCGAAGCCACCGTTGGATTTTGCGAGTAGTCGCACGTGGCTGACGGCATCCAAGATGGCGGCCCGCACCGCTCACACGTGGCTACCGGCGCCCAAGATGGCGGCCCCTGCGGGTCGCACGTGGCGCTACTGGGCTTGCAGGTCGATTTTGCTCTGCATACCTTCACGTAATGGCCCTTCTTTCCACACCCGGAGCAGATCGCATCCTTCGCCGGGCAGCGTTGTCGGGGGTGCTTCCCCAGGCCGCAGAAGTAGCACTTCGGGCCTCCAGAGACTGCCACAGCGGTCGGGTCATTGGTGGGACGTGGCGTGGCGTAGGCCTGCGGCCCTCCCGAGTACAGAGGTGGCGGCGGCCGCGGTGTCCACGATGCAGCCGTGTGGTCGAGGGTGTAGGCCTCGAGATTACGGAAGGCCACCTCTAACGAGTCGGCAAGCGCCACAGTCTTTTGTAGGTCCAGCCCACCCTGTTCCAGCAGTCGTTGTCGGATATAGTTTGACCCGATACCCGTGACATAGGCATCTCTGATTAACTCCTCAGTGTTTTGGGCGGCTGTTACGGCCTTGCAGTTGCAGGCCCTGCCAAGTGCTCGCAACGCACGCAGGAATTCATCACCCGATTCTCCCGGCTGTTGTCTGCGAATAGCCAGAAGATGTCTGGCGCAGATTTCATTAGTCTGTTTGTTGTACTGGCCTTTTAAAAGTTCGATCGCATCCTTGTAAGTTTCAGCGTCTCTAATCATGGAGAATACTTGATCGCTGACCCGGGCGTGGAGCACGTGGAGCTTGTCGGTTTCAGTCTGGTCGACGGAGGCGGAGGTGAGGAAAGTTTCAAAACATCGCAGCCAGTGATCGAAGCTGTTCGAGGCTCCAACAGCTTGAGGGCCCAATTCAAGTTTGTCGGGTTTCAGTATTTGCGAATAAAATTGATGCACCATCAATCGAGCAAAGACTAGTTTGTATGCAAGAACAAATAGGCTTTTATTAGCAAAAGACTTGGAGCACACCCATGCCGATGAACTGGTCCAGACTGAGGCAGGGGGGTGGGGAGCAAAGAAAAAAGAACAATACAGCACAGGAACAGGCCCTTCGGCCCTCCAAGCCCATGCCGCTCCCCGGTCCAAACTAGACCATTCTTTTGTATCCCTCCATTCCGACTCCGTTCATATGGCTATCTAGATAAGTCTTAAACGTTCCCAGTGTGTCCGCCTCCACCACCTTGCCTGGCTGCGCATTCCAGGCCCCCACCACCCTCTGTGTAAAATATGTCCTTCTGATATCTGTGTTAAACCTCCCCCCTTTCACCTTGAACCTATGACCCCTCGTGAACGTCACCACCGACCTGGGGAAAAGCTTCCCACCGTTCACCCTATCTATGCCTTTCATAATTTTATACACCTCTATTAAGTCTCCCCTCATCCTCCGTCTTTCCAGGGAGAACAACCCCAGTTTACCCAATCTCTCCTCATAACTAAGCCCCTCCATACCAGGCAACATCCTGGGAAACTTCCTCTGTACTCTCTCCAAAGCCTCCACGTCCTTCTGGTAGTGTGGCGACCAGAACTGGGCACAGTATTCCAAATGCAGCCGAACCAACGTTCTATACAACTGCAACATCAGACCCCAACTTTTACACTCTATGCCCCGTCCTATAAAGGCAAGCATGCCATATGCCTTCTTCACCACCTTCTCCACCTGTGACGTCACCTTCAAGGATCTGTGGACTTGCACACCCAGGTCCCTCTGCGTATCTACACCCTTTATGGTTCTGCCATTTATGTATAGCTCCTCCCTACATTATTTCTACCAAAATGCACCACTTCGCATTTATCAGGATTGAACTCCATCTGCCATTTCTTTGCCCAAATTTCCAGCCTATCTATATCCTTCTGTAGCTTCTGACAATGCTCCTCACTATCTGCAAGTCCTGCCAATTTTGTGTCGTCCGCAAACTTACTGATCACCCCAGTTACACCTTCTTCCAGATCGTTTATATAAATCACAAACAGCAGAGGTCCCAATACAGAGCCCTGCGGAAACCACTAGTCACAGGCCTCCAGCCGGAAAAAGACCCTTCCACTACCACCCTCTGTCTTCTGTGACCAATCCTGTTCTCCACCCATCTAGCCACCTCCCCCTTTATCCCATAAGATCCAACTTTTTTCACCAGCCTACCATTTTGTCAAACACTTTACTAAAGTCCATATAGACGACATCCACGGCCCTTCCCTCGTCAACCATTCTAGTCACTTCTTCAAAAAACGCCACCAGGTTAGTGAGGCATGACCTCCCTTTCACAAAACCATGCTGACTATCATTAGTTTATTCCTTTCTAAATGCGCATACATCCTATCTCTAAGAATCTTCTCCAACAACTTCCCACCACGGACGTCAAGCTCACCGGCCTATAATTACCCGGGTTATCCTTCCTACCCTTCTTAAATAACGGGACCACATTAGCTATCCTCCAATCCTCTGGGACCTCACCTGTGTCCAGTGACGAGACAAAGATTTGCGTCAGAGGCCCAGCGATTTCATCTCTCGTCTCCCTGAGCAGCCTTGGATAGATTCCATCAGGCACTGGGGATTTGTCAGTCTTTATATTCTCTCACAAACCTAACACTTCCTCCCTTGTAATGGAGATTTTCTCCAACGGTTCAACACTCCCCTCCGAGACACTCCCAGTCAACACATCCCTCTCCTTTGTGAATACCGACGCAAAGTATTCATTTAGGATCTCCCCTACTCCTTTGGGCTCCAAGCATAATTCCCCACTTTTGTCCCTGAGAGGTCCGATTTTTTCCCTGACAACCCTTTTGTTCCTAACGTATGAATAAAATGCCTTGGGATTCTCCTTAATCCTGTCTGCCAAGGACATTTCGTGACCCCTTTTTGCCCTTCTAATTCCCCGTTTGAGTTCTTTCCTACTTTCTTTGTACTCCTCCAGAGCTCCCTCCGTTTTTAGCTGCCTGGACCTAACATACGCCTCTCTTTTCTTTTTGACCAGTCCCTCAATTTCCCTGGTTATCCACGGTTCTCGAATCCTACCCTTCCTATCCTTCTTTCTTGCAGGCACATGCCTGTCCTGTAGCCCTAACAACTGTTCCTTAAAAGACTCCCACATGCCAGATGTGGATTTACGCTCAAACAGCCTCTCCCAATCAAGAGCTGCCAATTTCTGCCTAATCCCACTAAAGTTAGCCTTCCCCCAATCCAACACCTTACCCTTTGGACACCACTCATCCTTTTCCATCACTATCCTAAAGCTAACAGAATTGTGGTTACTATTTGCCACATGTTCCCCTACCGAAACTTTGAAGACCTGACCGGGCTGATTCCCCAGTACTAGGTCCAGTATAGCCCTCTCTCTAGTCGGGCTATCTACATATTGTTCCAAAGAACCCTCCTGTACGCATTTTACAAATTCCTCCCCATTCAGAGTCCCAGCTCTCAGCGATTTCCAGTCTATACCAGGGAAATTGAAGTCTCCCACTACAACAACCCTATTTTTCCTGCACCTATCCAGTATCTCCTGACATATCCGTTCTTCCACTTCCCTCGGGCTGTTGGGGGGCCTGTAGTACACCCCCAACATAGTGACTGCGCCCTTCCTGTTTCTAAGCTCCACCCAGAGTGACTCGTTACACGACCCCTCTGAATTGTCCTCCCTCTGCACCGCTGTAATATGCTCTCCAACTAATACTGCTACTCCCCCACCTCTTTTGGCCCCTCCTCTGTCTCGCCTAAAACATTTGTACCCCGGAATCTTCAGCTGCCAGTCCTGTCCCTCTTTCAACCAAGTCTCTGTCACCGCAACCACATCCAAATTCCTCGTGAGCATTAAGGCCCTAAGTTCGTCTGTTTTACCTGCTACGCTCCTTGCATTGAAGTATAAGCACTCCAGACCTCCAGGCCCAGTGAGGTCATCCTCCCCCAGAGTGCTCTTCTTCTTTGCCAGCCTTGTCCCAGCCCCAAGCTCGTCCCCAGCCTCCAATCTTGTAGACCTAATATTTTGATCCCCACCCCCCTGCCATACTAGTTTAAACCCCCCCAAACTGCACTCGCAAAACTCCCAGCCAGGATATTCGTGCCCTTCCAACTTATTTGTGACCTGTCCTTCTTGTACAGGTGCCATCCTCTCCTGAAAACTTCCCATTGATCTAGGAAAATAAAGCCCTCCCTCCTGGACCAGTCCTTTAGCCAAGCATTCAATTGCATTAACTCCCTATTCTTAGCCTCACTGGCACGAGGCATTGGGAGCAGCCCAGAGATGGCCACCCTGGAGGCCCTACTTTTTAGTCTATTTCCCAACTCCCTGAATTGCTCTCGTAGGATCCCCCTGCTCTTCCTATCTACGTCATTTGCACCAATGTGTACAATGACATCCGTTTCTTTATCTTCCCCTTTTAAGATGCCTCCTATCCGCTCGGAGACATCCATTACCCCAGCACCAGGTTGGCAGACTACCATCCTGGAGTCCAGTTCGCACCCACAGAATCGCCTGTCCGTGCCTCTAACTGACGCATCCCCCACCACTATTGCTCTCCTAACCCCTCTCTTTCCTTTCCGGGCCACAGAGCCTGACTGTGTGCCAGTGACCTGGTCACTGTGGCTTAACCCTGGAGAGTCATCCTCCTCCACACTATCCAAAGGCAGTCGCCTTTATACCTGGACCGAGGGGGGGGGAGGAGGAGTCCCGGGCAGGGCCGGCAGGGATGTGTCCAGGCATGTCACACACACACACACACACACACATACACACAGGCAATACGATAACAGTGGTTTACCACACCTGTCCTGGGAGTGTTTGATGGGGACAGTGTGGAGGGAGCTTTACTCTGTGTCTAACCCCGTGCTGTACCTGTCCTGGGAGTGTTTGATGGGGACAGTGCAGAGGGAGCTTTACTCTGTATCTAACCCCGTGCTGTACCTGTCCTGGGAGTGTTTGATGGGGACAGTGTAGAGGGAGCTTTACTCTGTGTCTAACCCCGTGCTGTACCTGTCCTGGGAGTGTTTGATGGGGACAGTGCAGAGGGAGCTTTACTCTGTATCTAACCCCGTGCTGTACCTGTCCTGGGAGTGTTTGATGGGGGACAGTGTAGAGGGAGCTTTACTCTGTATCTAACCCCGTGCTGTACCTGTCCTGGGAGTGTTTGATGGGGACAGTGTAGAGGGAACTTTACTCTATCTAACCCCATGCTGTCCCTGTCCTGGGAGTGTTTGATGGGGGACAGTGTAGAGGGAGCTTTACTCTGTATCTAACCGCGTGCTGTACCTGTCCTGTGAGTGTTTGATTGGGACAGTGTAGAGGGAGCTTTACTCTGTGTCTAACCCCGTGCTGTACCTGTCCTGGGAGTGTTTGATGGGGGACAGTGTAGAGGGAGGTTTACTCTGTGTCTAACCCCGTGCTGTACCTGTCCTGGGAGTGTTTGATGGGGACAGTGTAGAGGGAGCCTTACTCTGTGTCTAACCCCGTGCTGTACCTGTCCTGGGAGTGTTTGATGGGGACAGTGTAGAGGGAGCTTTACTCTGTATCTAACCCCGTGCTGTTCCTGTCCCGGGAGTGTTTGATGGGGGACAGTGTAGAGGGAGCTTTACTCTGTATCTAACCCCGTGCTGTACCTGTCCTGAGAGTGTTTGATGGGGACAGTGTAGAAGGAGCTTTACTCCGTGTCTAACCCCGTGCTGTACCTGTCCTGGGAGTGTTTGATGGGGACAGTGTAGAGGGAGCTTTACTCTGATTTAGTTCCATTGTGAGTAACTCTGAGTGACTAGGCCGGAGCCTTTGTCCAGTAGTGAGCTGAGGAGTTGAGCCGGGAAGGTTGACGTGCAGCTGATTGGGGAATTGTGAGGGGAATGTTTTTCTGTGATCAGTGAAAGCCAAGCCAGAAAACGCATAAATTGGGCTTTATTTTTGAAGGGAAGATATCTCTCGAGTGACTGTGCCCATTGCCATGGTAACAGAGGCGACAAGATGACTGAGAGAACGCCAAGTGCTCCAGCAATATGGCACGCTTCCTGAAACCATTCCGCGCCCATTCAATACTGACACTCCCACCCCCATCTCCAGGAGACGGATCCAATTCTCTCCACCAAACACCCAATCCAGCTTCACCATCATCACCCCATTTCCAACACTCCGCCATTGGTGGCCCCAGGCTCTGAGCTCAGCAACTCTCTCCCAAAAACACGCCACTCTCTCTGTCACTCGGTCTCTCTCTCTCTCTCTGTCCCCCTCTCTGGATGTCCCTTTCTCTATCTCTCCCTAAACCTCTTCCCCCCTCTGTGTTTTTCTCTCCATCTTTCCCTCTCTGTCTCCCCACCATCTCTCTCTCTCTCTTTATCTCCCGGTCCCTCTCTCTCTCCCCCTCTGTCTCTCTCTCTTTATCCCGCCGACCCTCTTCTCCCCCCACTCTCTCTCTCTCTATCCAACACCCCCCCCTCCGCCCCCCCTCCCCCCCCCCCCCCCCCGCCCGTCCCTCTCTCTCCCCCCGCCCTCTCAGTCTCTCTCCCTCCTTTCTAAAGCCACTCTCTGAATCCTCGCTCGCTCATTGAGCTTTTTGTCGCCTGTCCCTAATCTCTCCCCATGAGGCTTGGGTTAGATTTTGATTAATTTACCCAAAAGCAGGTCAGAGGCTGGGAATCCTGCGGAGAGTAACTCACATCCTGACTCCCCCCCAAAGCCTGTCCACCATCTACAAGGACACAAGTCAGGAGTGGGATGGAATACTCTCCACTTGCCTGGATGAGTGCGGCTCCCAACAACACTCGAGAAGCTCGACACCATCCAGGACAAAGCAGCCCCCGCTCGATCGACACGCTAACCCCCACCTTCAACACTCACTCCCTCCACCACCGACGCACAGAGGCAGCCATGTGTACCATCTACAAGATGCACTGCAACGACTCACCAAGGCTCCTTCAACAGCACCTTCCAAACCCACCACCTCTACCACCTAGAAGGACAAAGTGGGGGCGGGGTGGGTGGGGGGGCATTTCAGGATGGCAACTCACCCACCACCCTTCTCAAAGGGCAATTAGGAATGGGCAATAACTGAAGGGCCCAGCCAGAGACAGCCATATCCTATGAAAAAATTGAATAAAGGTTGCTAGAGTATATACATCTACCCCCGACAGTGCAGCACTCCCTCAGTACTGGCACCGGGGTGAGTGTCGGCCTGGATTATGGAGCTCAAATCCTAGAGTATATACATCTATCCCC
>NW_027592461.1:0-53857 GCF_964213995.1 Mustelus asterias
GGGGACAGTGATGTGTGTGGGTAGTGGGGAGGGTGGATAAGGGGGACAGTGATGTGTGTGGGTAGCGGGGGGGTGGATAAGGGGGACAGTGATGTGTGTGGGTAGTGAGGGGGTGGATAAGGGGGACAGTGATGTGTGTGAGTAGTGGGGGGGGTGGATAAGGGGGACAGTGATGTGTGTGGGTAGTGAGGGGGTGGATAAGGGGGGCAGTGATGTGTGTGTGGGTAGTGGGGGGTGGATAAGGGGGACAGTGATGTGTGTGGGTAGTGGGGGGTGGATAAGGGGGACAGTGATGTGTGTGGGTAGTGGGGGCGATGGATAAGGGGGACAGTGATGTGTGTGGGTAGTGGGGAGGGGTGGATAAGGGGGACAGTGATGTGTGTGGGTAGTGGGGGGGTGGATAAGGGAGACAGAGATGTGTGTGGGTAGTGGGGAGGTGGATAAGGGGGACAGTGATGTGTGTGTGGGTAGTGGGGGGTGGATAAGGGGGACAGTGATGTGTGTGGGTAGTGGGGGGGTGTGGATAAGGGGGACAGTGATGTGTGTGGGTAGTGGGGGGGGGGTGGATAAGGGGGACAGTGATGTGTGTGGGGAGCGGGGGGGGTGGGTAAGGGGGACAGTGATGTGTGTGGGTAGTGGGGGGGTGGATAAGGGGGACAGTGATGTGTGCGGGTAGTGGGGGGGGTGGATAAGGGGGACAGTGATGTGTGTGGGTAGTGGGGGGTCGATAAGGGGGACAGTGATGTGTGTGGGTAGTGGAGGGGGGTGGATAAGCGGGACAGTGATGTGTGTGGGTAGTGGGGGGTGGGGGTGGATAAGGGGGACAGTGATGTGTGTGGGGAGCGGGGGGGTGGATAAGGGGGACAGTGATGTGTGTGGGTAGTGGGGGGGTGGATAAGGGGGACAGTGATGTGTGTGGGGAGCGGGGGGGTGGATAAGGGGGACAGTGATGTGTGTGGGCAGTGGGGGGTGGATAAGGGGGACAGTGATGTGTGTGGGGAGCGGGGGGGTGGATAAGGGGGACAGTGAAGTGTGTGGGTAGTGGGGGGGTGGATAAGGGGGACAGTGATGTGTGTGGGTAGTGGGGGGGTGTGGATAAGGGGGACAGTGATGTGTGTGGGTAGTGGGGGGGGGTGGATAAGGGGGACAGTGATGTGTGTGGGGAGCGGGGGGGGTGGGTAAGGGGGACAGTGATGTGTGTGGGGAGTGGGGGGGTGGATAAGGGGGACAGTGATGTGTGTGGGTAGTGGGGGGTCGATAAGGGGGACAGTGATGTGTGTGGGTAGTGGAGGGGGGTGGATAAGCGGGACAGTGATGTGTGTGGGTAGTGGGGGGTGGGGGTGGATAAGGGGGACAGTGATGTGTGTGGGGAGCGGGGGGGTGGATAAGGGGGACAGTGATGTGTGTGGGTAGTGAGGGGGTGGATAAGGGGGACAGTGAGGTGTGTGGGTAGTGGGGGGGTGGATAAGGGGGACAGTGATGTGTGTGTGGGTAGTGGGGGGTGGATAAGGGGGACAGTGATGTGTGTGGGTAGTGGGGTGGTGGATAAGGGGGACAGTGATGTGTGTGGGTAGTGGGGGGGTGGATAAGGGGGGCAGTGATGTGTGTGGGTAGTGGGGGGTGGATAAGGGGGACAGTGATGTGTGTGGGTAGTGGGGGCGATGGATAAGGGGGACAGTGATGTGTGTGGGTAGTGGGGAGGGGTGGATAAGGAGGACAGTGATGTGTGTGGGTAGTGGGGGGGTGGATAAGGGGGACATTGATGTGTGTGGGTAGTGGGGGGTGGATAAGGGGGACAGTGATGTGTGTGGGTAGTGGGGGTGGGGGTGGATAAGGGGGACAGTGATGTGTGTGGGGAGCGGGGGGGTGGGTAAGGGGGACAGTGATGTGTGTGGGTAGTGGGGGTGTGGATAAGGGGGACAGTGATGTGTGTGGGTAGTGGGGGGGGTGGATAAGGGGGACAGTGATGTGTGTGGGTAGCGGGGGGGTGGATAAGGGGGACAGTGATGTGTGTGGGTAGCGGGGGGGTGGATAAGGGGGACAGTGATGTGTGTGGGTAGCGGGGGGGTGGATAAGGGGGACAGTAATGTGTGTGGGCAGTGGGGGGTGGATAAGGGGGACAGTGATGTGTGTGGGTAGTGGGGGGGGTGGATAAGGGGGACAGTGATGTGTGTGGGTAGTGGGGGGGGTGGATAAGGGGGACAGTGATGTGTGTGGGCAGTGGGGGGTGGATAAGGGGGACAGTGATGTGTGTGGGTAGTGGGGGGGTGGATAAGGGGGACAGTGATGTGTGTGGGTAGCGGGGGGGTGGATAAGGGGGACAGTGATGGGTGTGAGTAGTGGGGGGGTGGATAAGGGGGACAGTGATGTGTGTGGGTAGTGGGGGGGTGGATAAGGGGGACAGTGATGTGTGTGGGCAGTGGGGGGTTGGATAAGGGGGACAGTGATGTGTGTGGGTAGTGGGGGGTGGATAAGGGGGACAGTGATGTGTGCGGGTAGTGGGGGGGTGGATAAGGGGGACAGTGATGTGTGTGGGTAGTGGGGTGGGTGGATAAGGGGGACAGTGATGTGTGTGGGTAGTGGGGGGGGTGGATAAGGGGGACAGTGATGTGTGTGGGTAGTGGGGGGGTGGATAAGGGGGACAGTGATGTGTGTGGGTAGTGGGGTGGGTGGATAAGGGGGACAGTGATGTGTGTGGGTAGTGGGGTGGGTGGATAAGGGGGACAGTGATGTGTGTGGGTAGTGGGGGGTCGATAAGGGGGACAGTGATGTGTGTGGGTAGTGGGGGGTGGATAAGGGGGACAGTGATGTGTGTGGGTAGTGGTGGGTGGATAAGGGGGACAGTGATGTGTGTGGGTAGTGGGGGGGTGGATAATTGAGACAGTGATGTGTGTGGGTAGTGGGGGGTTGGATAAGGGGGACAGTGATGTGTGTGGGTAGTGGGGGGTGGATAAGGGGGACAGTGATGTGTGCGGGTAGTGGGGGGGGTGGATAAGGGGGACAGTGATGTGTGTGGGTAGTGGGGGGTGGATAAGGGGGACAGTGATGTGTGTGGGTAGTGGGGGGTCGATAAGCGGGACAGTGATGTGTGTGGGTAGTGGGGGGTGGGGGTGGATAAGGGGGACAGTGATGTGTGTGGGGAGCGGGGGGGTGGATAAGGGGGACAGTGATGTGTGTGGGGAGCGGGGGGGGTGGGTAAGGGGGACAGTGATGTGTGTGGGGAGTGGGGGGGTGGATAAGGGGGACAGTGCTGTGTGTGGGTAGTGGGGGGTCGATAAGTGGGACAGTGATGTGTGTGGGTAGTGGAGGGGGGTGGATAAGCGGGACAGTGATGTGTGTGGGTAGTGGGGGGTGGGGGTGGATAAGGGGGACAGTGATGTGTGTGGGGAGCGGGGGGGTGGATAAGGGGGACAGTGATGTGTGTGGGTAGTGAGGGGGTGGATAAGGGGGACAGTGAGGTGTGTGGGTAGTGGGGGGGTGGATAAGGGGGACAGTGATGTGTGTGTGGGTAGTGGGGGGTGGATAAGGGGGACAGTGATGTGTGTGGGTAGTGGGGTGGTGGATAAGGGGGACAGTGATGTGTGTGGGTAGTGGGGGGGTGGATAAGGGGGGCAGTGATGTGTGTGGGTAGTGGGGGGTGGATAAGGGGGACAGTGATGTGTGTGGGTAGTGGGGGCGATGGATAAGGGGGACAGTGATGTGTGTGGGTAGTGGGGAGGGGTGGATAAGGAGGACAGTGATGTGTGTGGGTAGTGGGGGGGTGGATAAGGGGGACTTTGATGTGTGTGGGTAGTGGGGGGTGGATAAGGGGGACAGTGATGTGTGTGGGTAGTGGGGGTGGGGGTGGATAAGGGGGACAGTGATGTGTGTGGGGAGCGGGGGGGTGGGTAAGGGGGACAGTGATGTGTGTGGGTAGTGGGGGTGTGGATAAGGGGGACAGTGATGTGTGTGGGTAGTGGGGGGGGTGGATAAGGGGGACAGTGATGTGTGTGGGTAGCGGGGGGGTGGATAAGGGGGACAGTGATGTGTGTGGGTAGCGGGGGGGTGGATAAGGGGGACAGTGATGTGTGTGGGTAGCGGGGGGGTGGATAAGGGGGACAGTGATGTGTGTGGGTAGCGGGGGGGTGGATAAGGGGGACAGTGATGTGTGTGGGTAGTGGGGGGGGTGGATAAGGGGGACAGTGATGTGTGTGGGTAGCGGGGGGGTGGATAAGGGGGACAGTGATGTGTGTGGGCAGTGGGGGGTGGATAAGGGGGACAGTGATGTGTGTGGGTAGTGGGGGGGGTGGATAAGGGGGACAGTGATGTGTGTGGGTAGTGGGGGGGGTGGATAAGGGGGACAGTGATGTGTGTGGGCAGTGGGGGGTGGATAAGGGGGACAGTGATGTGTGTGGGTAGTGGGGGGGTGGATAAGGGGGACAGTGATGTGTGTGGGTAGCGGGGGGGTGGATAAGCGGGACAGTGATGGGTGTGAGTAGTGGGGGGGTGGATAAGGGGGACAGTGATGTGTGTGGGTAGTGGGGGGGGTGGATAAGGGGGACAGTGATGTGTGTGGGTAGTGGGGGGTGGATAAGGGGGACAGTGATGTGTGTGGGTAGTGGGGGGGGTGGATAAGGGGTACGGTGATGTGTGTGGGTAGTGGGGGGGTGGATAAGGGGGACAGTGATGTGTGTGGGTAGTGGGGGGTGGATAAGGGGGACAGTGATGTGTGTGGGTAGTGGGGAGGTGGATAAGGGGGACAGTGATGTGTGTGGGTAGTGGGGGGGTGGATAAGGGGGACAGTGAAGTGTGTGGGTAGTGGGGGGGTGGATAAGGGGGACAGTGATGTGTGTGGGCAGTGGGGGGTTGGATAAGGGGGACAGTGATGTGTGTGGGTAGTGGGGAGGTGGATAAGGGGGACAGTGATGTGTGTGGGTAGTGGGGGGTGGATAAGGGGGACAGTGATGTGTGCGGGTAGTGGGGGGGTGGATAAGGGGGACAGTGATGTGTGTGGGTAGTGGGGTGGGTGGATAAGGGGGACAGTGATGTGTGTGGGTAGTGGGGTGGGTGGATAAGGGGGACAGTGATGTGTGTGGGTAGCTGGGGGTGGATAAGGGGGACAGTGATGTGTGTGGGTAGTGGGGGGGTGGATAAGGGGGACAGTGATGTGTGTGGGTAGTGGGGTGGGTGGATAAGGGGGACAGTGATGTGTGTGGGTAGTGGGGGGTGGATAAGGGGGACAGTGATGTGTGTGGGTAGTGGTGGGTGGATAAGGGGGACAGTGATGTGTGTGGGTAGTGGGGGGGTGGATAATTGAGACAGTGATGTGTGTGGGTAGTGGGGGGTTGGATAAGGGGGACAGTGATGTGTGTGGGTAGTGGGGGGTGGATAAGGGGGACAGTGATGTGTGCGGGTAGTGGGGGGGGTGGATAAGGGGGACAGTGATGTGTGTGGGTAGTGGGGGGTCGATAAGGGGGACAGTGATGTGTGTGGGTAGTGGAGGGGGGTGGATAAGGGGGACAGTGATGTGTGTGGGTAGTGGGGGGTCGATAAGCGGGACAGTGATGTGTGTGGGTAGTGGGGGGTGGGGGTGGATAAGGGGGACAGTGATGTGTGTGGGTAGTGGGGGGTGGGGGTGGATAAGGGGGACAGTGATGTGTGTGGGGAGCGGGGGGGTGGATAAGGGGGACAGTGATGTGTGTGGGTAGTGGGGGGGTGGATAAGGGGGACAGTGATGTGTGTGGGGAGCGGGGGGGTGGATAAGGGGGACAGTGATGTGTGTGGGTAGTGGGGGGGTGGATAAGGGGGACAGTGATGTGTGTGTGGGTAGTGGGGGGTGGATAAGGGGGACAGTGATGTGTGTGAGTAGTGGGGGGGGTGGATAAGGGGGACAGTGATGTGTGTGGGTAGTGGGGGGGGTGGATAAGGGGGACAGTGATGTGTGTGGGTAGTGGGGGGGTGGATAAGGGGGACAGTGATGTGTGTGGGTAGTGGGGGGGTGGATAAGGGGGACAGTGATGTGTGTGGGTAGTGGGGGGGTGGATAAGGGGGATAGTGATGTGTGTGGGTAGTGGGGGGGTGGATAAGGGGGACAGTGATGTGGGTGGGTAGCGGGGGGGTGGATAAGGGGGATAGTGATGTGTGTGGGTAGTGGGGGGGTGGATAAGGGGGACAGTGATGTGTGTGTGGGTAGTGGGGGGGTGGATAAGGGGGACAGTGATGTGTGTGAGTAGTGGGGGGGGTGGATAAGGGGGACAGTGATGTGTGTGGGTAGTGGGGGGGTGGATAAGGGGGACAGTGATGTGTGTGGGTAGTGGGGAGGGTGGATTAGGGGGACAGTGATGTGTGTGGGTAGCGGGGGGGTGGATAAGGGGGACAGTGATGTGTGTGGGTAGTGGGGGGGGTGGATAAGGGGGACAGTGATGTGTGTGGGTAGTGGGGGTGGGATAAGGGGGACAGTGATGTGTGTGGGTAGTGGGGGGGTGTGGATAAGGGGGACAGTGATGTGTGTGGGTAGTGGGGGTTGGATAAGGGGGACAGTGATGTGTGTGAGTAGTGGGGGGGGTGGATAAGGGGGACAGTGATGTGTGTGGGTAGTGGGGGGGTGGATAAGGGGGGCAGTGATGTGTGTGTGGGTAGTGGGGGGTGGATAAGGGGGACAGTGATGTGTGTGGGTAGTGGGGGGTGGATAAGGGGGACAGTGATGTGTGTGGGTAGTGAGGGGGTGGGTAAGGGGGACAGTGATGTGTGTGGGTAGTGGGGGGTGGGGGTGGGGGTGGATAAGGGGGACAGTGATGTGTGTGGGTAGTGGGGAGGGGTGGATAAGGAGGACAGTGATGTGTGTGGGTAGTGAGGGGGTGGGTAAGGGGGACAGTGATGTGTGTGGGTAGTGGGGGGGGTTGGATAAGGGGGACAGTGATGTGTGTGGGGAGCGGGGGGGTGGATAAGGGGGACAGTGATGTGTGTGGGTTGTGGGGGGGTGGATAAGGGGGACAGTGATGTGTGTGGGTAGTGGGGGGTGGGGGTGGGGGTGGGGGTGGATAAGGGGGACAGTGATGTGTGTGGGGAGCGGGGGGGTGGGTAAGGGGGACAGTGATGTGTGTGGGTAGTGAGGGGGTGGATAAGGGGGACAGTGATGTGTGTGGGTAGTGGGGGTGGATAAGGGGGACAGTGATGTGTGTGTGGGTAGTGGGGGGGGTGGATAAGGGGGACAGTGATGTGTGTGGGTAGTGGGGAGGGGTGGATAAGGGGGACAGTGATGTATGTGGGTAGCGGGGGGTGGATAATTGGGACAGTGATGTGTGTGGGTAGTGGGGGGGGTGGATAAGGGGGACAGTGATGTGTGTGGGTAGTGGGGGGAGGATAAGGGGGACAGTGATGTGTGTGGGTAGTGGGGGGGTGGATAAGGGGTACGGTGATGTGTGTGGGGAGTGGGGGGTGCATAAGGGGGACAGTGATGTGTGTGGGTAGTGGGGGGGTGGATAAGGGGGACAGTGATGTGTGTGGGTAGTGGGGGTTGGATAAGGGGGACAGTGATGTGTGTGAGTAGTGGGGGGGGTGGATAAGGGGGACAGTGATGTGTGTGGGTAGTGGGGGGGTGGATAAGGGGGGCAGTGATGTGTGTGTGGGTAGTGGGGGTGGATAAGGGGGACAGTGATGTGTGTGGGTAGTGGGGAGGGGTGGATAAGGAGGACAGTGATGTGTGTGGGTAGTGAGGGGGTGGATAAGGGGGACAGTGATGTGTGTGGGTAGTGGGGGGAGGATAAGGGGGACAGTGATGTGTGTGGGTAGTGGGGGGGGTGGATAAGGGGGACAGTGATGTGTGTGGGTTGTGGGGGGTGCATAAGGGGGACAGTGATGTGTGTGGGTAGTGGGGGGTGGGGGTGGGGGTGGATAAGGGGGACAGTGATGTGTGTGGGGAGCGGGGGGGTGGGTAAGGGGGACAGTGATGTGTGTGGGTAGTGAGGGGGTGGATAAGGGGGACAGTGATGTGTGTGGGTAGTGGGGGTGGATAAGGGGGACAGTGATGTGTGTGTGGGTAGTGGAGGGGGTGGATAAGGGGGACAGTGATGTGTGTGGGTAGTGGGGAGGGGTGGATAAGGGGGACAGTGATGTATGTGGGTAGCGGGGGGTGGATAATTGGGACAGTGATGTGTGTGGGTAGTGGGGGGGGTGGATAAGGGGGACAGTGATGTGTGTGGGTAGTGGGGGGAGGATAAGGGGGACAGTGATGTGTGTGGGTAGTGGGGGGGGTGGATAAGGGGTACGGTGATGTGTGTGGGTAGTGGGGGGTGCATAAGGGGGACAGTGATGTGTGTGGGTAGTGGGGGGGTGGATAAGGGGGACAGTGATGTGTGTGGGTAGTGGGGGGGGTGGATAAGGAGGACAGTGATGTGTGTGGGTAGTGGGGGGGGTTGGATAAGGGGTACGGTGATGTGTGTGGGTAGTGGGGGGGTGGATAAGGGGGACAGTGATGTGTGTGGGTAGTGGGGGGTGGATAAGGGGGACAGTGATGTGTGTGGGTAGTGGGGAGGTGGATAAGGGGGACAGTGATGTGTGTGGGTAGTGGGGGGGTGGATAAGGGGGACAGTGATGTGTGGGGGTAGTGGGGGGGTGGATAAGGGGGACAGTGATGTATGTGGGTAGTGGGGGGGGGGTGGATAAGGGGGACAGTGATGTGTGGGTAGTGGGGGGGTGGATAAGGGGGACAGTGATGTGTGTGGGTAGTGGGGGGTGGATAAGGGGGACAGTGATGTGTGGGGGTAGTGGGGGGGTGGATAAGGGGGACAGTGATGTGTGTGGGTAGTGGGGGGTGGATAAGGGGGACAGTGATGTGTGGGTAGTGGGGGGGTGGATAAGGGGGACAGTGATGTGTGTGGGTAGTGGGGGGTGGATAAGGGGGACAGTGATGTGTGTGGGTAGTGGGGGGGTGGATAAGGGGGACAGTGATGTGTGTGGGTAGTGGGGGGGGTGGATAAGGAGGACAGTGATGTGTGTGGGTAGTGGGGGGGTGGATAAGGGGGACAGTGATGTGTGTGTGGGTAGTGGGGTGTGGATAAGGGGGACAGTGATGTGTGTGGGTAGTGGGAGGTGGATAAGGGGGACAGTGATGTGTGTGGGTAGTGGGGGGGTTGATAAGGGGGACAGTGATGTGTGTGGGTAGTGGGGTGGGTGGAGAAGGGGGACAGTGATGTGTGTGGGTAGTGGGGGCGATGGATAAGGGGGACAGTGATGTGTGTGGGTAGTGGGGGGGGTGGATAAGGGGGACAGTGATGTGTGTGGGTAGCGGGGGGGTGGATAAGGGGGACAGTGATGTGTGTGGGTAGCGGGGAGGTGGATAAGGGGGACAGTGATGTGTGTGGGTAGCGGGGGGGTGGATAAGGGGGACAGTGATGTGTGTGGGTAGTGGGGGGGTGGATAAGGGGGACAGTGATGTATGTGGGTAGTGGGGGGGGGTGGATAAGGGGGACAGTGATGTGTGGGTAGTGGGGGGGTGGATAAGGGGGACAGTGATGTGTGTGGGTAGTGGGGGGTGGATAAGGGGGACAGTGATGTGTGGGGGTAGTGGGGGGGTGGATAAGGGGGACAGTGATGTGTGTGGGTAGTGGGGGGTGGATAAGGGGGACAGTGATGTGTGGGTAGTGGGGAGGTGGATAAGGGGGACAGTGATGTGTGGGGGTAGTGGGGGGTGGATAAGGGGGACAGTGATGTGTGTGGGCAGTGGGGGGTGGATAAGGGGGACAGTGATGTGTGTGGGTAGCGGGGGGGTGGATAAGGGGGACAGTGATGTGTGTGGGTAGTGGGGGGGTGTGGATAAGGGGGACAGTGATGTGTGTGGGTAGTGGGGGTTGGATAAGGGGGACAGTGATGTGTGTGAGTAGTGGGGGGGGTGGATAAGGGGGACAGTGATGTGTGTGGGTAGTGGGGGGGTGGATAAGGGGGGCAGTGATGTGTGTGTGGGTAGTGGGGGGTGGATAAGGGGGACAGTGATGTGTGTGGGTAGTGGGGGGTGGATAAGGGGGACAGTGATGTGTGTGGGTAGTGAGGGGGTGGGTAAGGGGGACAGTGATGTGTGTGGGTAGTGGGGGGTGGGGGTGGGGGTGGATAAGGGGGACAGTGATGTGTGTGGGTAGTGGGGAGGGGTGGATAAGGAGGACAGTGATGTGTGTGGGTAGTGAGGGGGTGGGTAAGGGGGACAGTGATGTGTGTGGGTAGTGGGGGGGGTTGGATAAGGGGGACAGTGATGTGTGTGGGGAGCGGGGGGGTGGATAAGGGGGACAGTGATGTGTGTGGGTAGTGGGGGGGTGGATAAGGGGGACAGTGATGTGTGTGGGTAGTGGGGGGTGGGGGTGGGGGTGGATAAGGGGGACAGTGATGTGTGTGGGGAGCGGGGGGGTGGGTAAGGGGGACAGTGATGTGTGTGGGTAGTGAGGGGGTGGATAAGGGGGACAGTGATGTGTGTGGGTAGTGGGGGGTGGATAAGGGGGACAGTGATGTGTGTGTGGGTAGTGGGGGGGGTGGATAAGGGGGACAGTGATGTGTGTGGGTAGTGGGGAGGGGTGGATAAGGGGGACAGTGACGTATGTGGGTAGCGGGGGGTGGATAATTGGGACAGTGATGTGTGTGGGTAGTGGGGGGGGTGGATAAGGGGGACAGTGATGTGTGTGGGTAGTGGGGGGAGGATAAGGGGGACAGTGATGTGTGTGGGTAGTGGGGGGGGTGGATAAGGGGTACGGTGATGTGTGTGGGGAGTGGGGGGTGCATAAGGGGGACAGTGATGTGTGTGGGTAGTGGGGGGGTGGATAAGGGGGACAGTGATGTGTGTGGGTAGTGGGGGTTGGATAAGGGGGACAGTGATGTGTGTGAGTAGTGGGGGGGGTGGATAAGGGGGACAGTGATGTGTGTGGGTAGTGGGGGGGTGGATAAGGGGGGCAGTGATGTGTGTGTGGGTAGTGGGGGTGGATAAGGGGGACAGTGATGTGTGTGGGTAGTGGGGAGGGGTGGATAAGGAGGACAGTGATGTGTGTGGGTAGTGAGGGGGTGGATAAGGGGGACAGTGATGTGTGTGGGTAGTGGGGGGAGGATAAGGGGGACAGTGATGTGTGTGGGTAGTGGGGGGGGTGGATAAGGGGGACAGTGATGTGTGTGGGTTGTGGGGGGTGCATAAGGGGGACAGTGATGTGTGTGGGTAGTGGGGGGTGGGGGTGGGGGTGGATAAGGGGGACAGTGATGTGTGTGGGGAGCGGGGGGGTGGGTAAGGGGGACAGTGATGTGTGTGGGTAGTGAGGGGGTGGATAAGGGGGACAGTGATGTGTGTGGGTAGTGGGGGTGGATAAGGGGGACAGTGATGTGTGTGTGGGTAGTGGAGGGGGTGGATAAGGGGGACAGTGATGTGTGTGGGTAGTGGGGAGGGGTGGATAAGGGGGACAGTGATGTATGTGGGTAGCGGGGGGTGGATAATTGGGACAGTGATGTGTGTGGGTAGTGGGGGGGGTGGATAAGGGGGACAGTGATGTGTGTGGGTAGTGGGGGGAGGATAAGGGGGACAGTGATGTGTGTGGGTAGTGGGGGGGGTGGATAAGGGGTACGGTGATGTGTGTGGGTAGTGGGGGGTGCATAAGGGGGACAGTGATGTGTGTGGGTAGTGGGGGGGTGGATAAGGGGGACAGTGATGTGTGTGGGTAGTGGGGGGGGTGGATAAGGAGGACAGTGATGTGTGTGGGTAGTGGGGGGGGTTGGATAAGGGGTACGGTGATGTGTGTGGGTAGTGGGGGGGTGGATAAGGGGGACAGTGATGTGTGTGGGTAGTGGGGGGTGGATAAGGGGGACAGTGATGTGTGTGGGTAGTGGGGAGGTGGATAAGGGGGACAGTGATGTGTGTGGGTAGTGGGGGGGTGGATAAGGGGGACAGTGATGTGTGGGGGTAGTGGGGGGGTGGATAAGGGGGACAGTGATGTATGTGGGTAGTGGGGGGGGTGGATAAGGGGGACAGTGATGTGTGGGTAGTGGGGGGGTGGATAAGGGGGACAGTGATGTGTGTGGGTAGTGGGGGGTGGATAAGGGGGACAGTGATGTGTGGGGGTAGTGGGGGGGTGGATAAGGGGGACAGTGATGTGTGTGGGTAGTGGGGGGTGGATAAGGGGGACAGTGATGTGTGGGTAGTGGGGGGGTGGATAAGGGGGACAGTGATGTGTGTGGGTAGTGGGGGGTGGATAAGGGGGACAGTGATGTGTGTGGGTAGTGGGGGGGTGGATAAGGGGGACAGTGATGTGTGTGGGTAGTGGGGGGGGTGGATAAGGAGGACAGTGATGTGTGTGGGTAGTGGGGGGGTGGATAAGGGGGACAGTGATGTGTGTGTGGGTAGTGGGGTGTGGATAAGGGGGACAGTGATGTGTGTGGGTAGTGGGAGGTGGATAAGGGGGACAGTGATGTGTGTGGGTAGTGGGGGGGTTGATAAGGGGGACAGTGATGTGTGTGGGTAGTGGGGTGGGTGGAGAAGGGGGACAGTGATGTGTGTGGGTAGTGGGGGCGATGGATAAGGGGGACAGTGATGTGTGTGGGTAGTGGGGGGGGGTGGATAAGGGGGACAGTGATGTGTGTGGGTAGCGGGGGGGTGGATAAGGGGGACAGTGATGTGTGTGGGTAGCGGGGAGGTGGATAAGGGGGACAGTGATGTGTGTGGGTAGCGGGGGGGTGGATAAGGGGGACAGTGATGTGTGTGGGTAGTGGGGGGGTGGATAAGGGGGACAGTGATGTATGTGGGTAGTGGGGGGGGGTGGATAAGGGGGACAGTGATGTGTGGGTAGTGGGGGGGTGGATAAGGGGGACAGTGATGTGTGTGGGTAGTGGGGGGTGGATAAGGGGGACAGTGATGTGTGGGGGTAGTGGGGGGGTGGATAAGGGGGACAGTGATGTGTGTGGGTAGTGGGGGGTGGATAAGGGGGACAGTGATGTGTGGGTAGTGGGGAGGTGGATAAGGGGGACAGTGATGTGTGGGGGTAGTGGGGGGGTGGATAAGGGGGACAGTGATGTGTGTGGGCAGTGGGGGGTGGATAAGGGGGACAGTGATGTGTGTGGGTAGTGGGGGGGTGGATAAGGGGGACAGTGATGTGTGTGGGTAGCGGGGGGGTGGATAAGGGGCCAGTGATGGGTGTGAGTAGTGGGGGTTGGATAAGGGGGACAGTGATGTGTGTGGGTAGTGGGGGGGGTGGATAAGGGGGACAGTGATGTGTGTGGGTAGTGGGGGGTGGATAAGGGGGACAGTGATGTGTGTGGGTAGTGGGGAGGTGGATAAGGGGGACAGTGATGTGTGTGGGTAGTGGGGGGGTGGATAAGGGGGACAGTGATGTGTGTGGGTAGTGGGGGGGTGGATAAGGGGGACAGTGATGTGTGTGGGCAGTGGGGGGTTGGATAAGGGGGACAGTGATGTGTGTGGGTAGTGGGGAGGTGGATAAGGGGGACAGTGATGTGTGTGGGTAGTGGGGGGTGGATAAGGGGGACAGTGATGTGTGTGGGTAGTGGGGGGGTCGATAAGGGGGACAGTGATGTGTGTGGGTAGTGGGGGGTGGATAAGGGGGACAGTGATGTGTGTGGGTAGTGGGGTGGGTGGATAAGGGGGACAGTGATGTGTGTGGGAAGTGGGGGCGATGGATAAGGGGGACAGTGATGTGTGTGGGTAGTGGGGAGGGGTGGATAAGGAGGACAGTGATGTGTGTGGGTAGTGGGGGGGTGGATAAGGGGGACATTGATGTGTGTGGGTAGTGGGGGGTGGATAAGGGGGACAGTGATGTGTGTGGGTAGTGGGGGTGGGGGTGGATAAGGGGGACAGTGATGTGTGTGGGGAGCGGGGGGGTGGTTAAGGGGGACAGTGATGTGTGTGGGTAGTGGGGGTGTGGATAAGGGGGACAGTGATGTGTGTGGGTAGTGGGGGGGGTGGATAAGGGGGACAGTGATGTGTGTGGGTACCGGGGTGTGGATAAGGGGGACAGTGATGTGTGTGGGTAGCGGGGGGGTGGATAAGGGGGACAGTGATGTGTGTGGGTAGCGGGGGGGTGGATAAGGGGGACAGTGATGTGTGTGGGTAGCGGGGGGGTGGATAAGGGGGACAGTGATGTGTGTGGGTAGTGGGGGGGGTGGATAAGGGGGACAGTGATGTGTGTGGGTAGCGGGGGGGTGGATAAGGGGGACAGTGATGTGTGTGGGCAGTGGGGGGTGGTTAAGGGGGACAGTGATGTGTGTGGGTAGTGGGGGGGGTGGATAAGGGGGACAGTGATGTGTGTGGGTAGTGGGGGGGGTGGATAAGGGGGACAGTGATGTGTGTGGGCAGTGGGGGGTGGATAAGGGGGACAGTGATGTGTGTGGGTAGTGGGGGGGTGGATAAGGGGGACAGTGATGTGTGTGGGTAGCGGGGGGGTGGATAAGGGGGACAGTGATGGGTGTGAGTAGTGGGGGGGTGGATAAGGGGGACAGTGATGTGTGTGGGTAGTGGGGGGGGTGGATAAGGGGGACAGTGATGTGTGTGGGTAGTGGGGGGTGGATAAGGGGGACAGTGATGTGTGTGGGTAGTGGGGGGGGTGGATAAGGGGTACGGTGATGTGTGTGGGTAGTGGGGGGGTGGATAAGGGGGACAGTGATGTGTGTGGGTAGTGGAGGGTGGATAAGGGGGACAGTGATGTGTGTGGGTAGTGGGGAGGTGGATAAGGGGGACAGTGATGTGTGTGGGTAGTGGGGGGGTGGATAAGGGGGACAGTGATGTGTGGGGGTAGTGGGGGGGTGGATAAGGGGGACAGTGATGTATGTGGGTAGTGGGGGGGGGTGGATAAGGGGGACAGTGATGTGTGTGGGTAGTGGGGGGTGGATAAGGGGGACAGTGATGTGTGTGGGTAGTGGGGGGGGTGGATAAGGGGGACAGTGATGTGTGTGGGTAGTGGGGTGGGTGGATAAGGGGGACAGTGATGTGTGTGGGTAGTGGGGTGGGTGGATAAGGGGGACAGTGATGTGTGTGGGTAGTGGGGTGGGTGGATAAGGGGGACAGTGATGTGTGTGGGTAGCTGGGGGTGGATAAGGGGGACAGTGATGTGTGTGGGTAGTGGGGGGGTGGATAAGGGGGACAGTGATGTGTGTGGGTAGTGGGGTGGGTGGATAAGGGGGACAGTGATGTGTGTGGGTAGTGGGGTGGGTGGATAAGGGGGACAGTGATGTGTGTGGGTAGTGGGGGGTCGATAAGGGGGACAGTGATGTGTGTGGGTAGTGGGGGGTGGATAAGGGGGACAGTGATGTGTGTGGGTAGTGGGGGGTCGATAAGGGGGACAGTGATGTGTGTGGGTAGTGGGGGGTGGATAAGGGGGACAGTGATGTGTGTGGGTAGTGGGGTGGGTGGATAAGGGGGACAGTGATGTGTGTGGGTAGTGGGGGCGATGGATAAGGGGGACAGTGATGTGTGTGGGTAGTGGGGAGGGGTGGATAAGGAGGACAGTGATGTGTGTGGGTAGTGGGGGGGTGGATAAGGGGGACATTGATGTGTGTGGGTAGTGGGGGGTGGATAAGGGGGACAGTGATGTGTGTGGGTAGTGGGGGTGGGGGTGGATAAGGGGGACAGTGATGTGTGTGGGGAGCGGGGGGGTGGGTAAGGGGGACAGTGATGTGTGTGGGTAGTGGGGGTGTGGATAAGGGGGACAGTGATGTGTGTGGGTAGTGGGGGGGGTGGATAAGGGGGACAGTGATGTGTGTGGGTAGCGGGGGGGTGGATAAGGGGGACAGTGATGTGTGTGGGTAGCGGGGGGGTGGATAAGGGGGACAGTGATGTGTGTGGGTAGCGGGGGGGTGGATAAGGGGGACAGTGATGTGTGTGGGTAGCGGGGGGGTGGATAAGGGGGACAGTGATGTGTGTGTGGGTAGTGGGGGGTGGATAAGGGGGACAGTGATGTGTGTGGGTAGCGGGGGGTGGATAAGGGGGACAGTGATGTGTGTGGGTAGTGGGGGGGGTGGATAAGGGGGACAGTGATGTGTGTGGGTAGTGGGGGGGTGGATAAGGGGGACAGTGATGTGTGTGGGGAGCGGGGGGGTGGATAAGGGGGACAGTGATGTGTGTGGGTAGTGGGGGGGTGGATAAGGGGGACAGTGATGTGTGTGGGTAGTGGGGGGGTGGATAAGGGGGACAGTGATGTGTGTGTGGGTAGTGGGGGGTGGATAAGGGGGACAGTGATGTGTGTGAGTAGTGGGGGGGGTGGATAAGGGGGACAGTGATGTGTGTGGGTAGTGGGGGGTGGATAAGGGGGACAGTGAAGTGTGTGGGTAGTGGGGGGGTCGATAAGGGGGACAGTGATGTGTGTGGGTAGTGGGGGGTGGATAAGTGGGACAGTGATGTGTGTGGGTAGTGGGGTGGGTGGATAAGGGGGACAGTGATGTGTGTGGGTAGTGGGGGCGATGGATAAGGGGGACAGTGATGTGTGTGGCTAGTGGGGAGGGGTGGATAAGGAGGACAGTGATGTGTGTGGGTAGTGGGGGGGTGGATAAGGGGGACATTGATGTGTGTGGGTAGTGGGGGGTGGATAAGGGGGACAGTGATGTGTGTGGGTAGTGGGGGTGGGGGTGGATAAGGGGGACAGTGATGTGTGTGGGGAGCGGGGGGGTCGGTAAGGGGGACAGTGATGTGTGTGGGTAGTGGGGGTGTGGATAAGGGGGACAGTGATGTGTGTGGGTAGTGGGGGGGGTGGATAAGGGGGACAGTGATGTGTGTGGGTAGTGTGGGGGTGGATAAGGGGGACAGTGATGTGTGTGGGGAGCGGGGGGGTGGATAAGGGGGACAGTGATGTGTGTGGGTAGTGGGGGGGTGGATAAGGGGGACAGTGATGTGTGTGGGTAGTGGGGGGGTGGATAAGGGGGACAGTGATGTGTGTGTGGGTAGTGGGGGGTGGATAAGGGGGACAGTGATGTGTGTGAGTAGTGGGGGGGGTGGATAAGGGGGACAGTGATGTGTGTGGGTAGTGGGGGGTGGATAAGGGGGACAGTGAAGTGTGTGGGTAGTGGGGGGGTCGATAAGGGGGACAGTGATGTGTGTGGGTAGTGGGGGGTGGATAAGGGGGACAGTGATGTGTGTGGGTAGTGGGGTGGGTGGATAAGGGGGACAGTGATGTGTGTGGGTAGTGGGGGCGATGGATAAGGGGGACAGTGATGTGTGTGGGTAGTGGGGAGGGGTGGATAAGGAGGACAGTGATGTGTGTGGGTAGTGGGGGGGTGGATAAGGGGGACATTGATGTGTGTGGGTAGTGGGGGGTGGATAAGGGGGACAGTGATGTGTGTGGGTAGTGGGGGTGGGGGTGGATAAGGGGGACAGTGATGTGTGTGGGTAGTGGGGGGGGTGGATAAGGGGGACAGTGATGTGTGTGGGTAGCGGGGGGGTGGATAAGGGGGACAATGATGTGTGTGGGTAGCGGGGGGGTGGATAAGGGGGACAGTGATGTGTGTGGGTAGCGGGGGGGTGGATAAGGGGGACAGTGATGTGTGTGGGTAGCGGGGGGGTGGATAAGGGGGACAGTGATGTGTGTGGGTAGTGGGGGGGGTGGATAAGGGGGACAGTGATGTGTGTGGGTAGCGGGGGGGTGGATAAGGGGGACAGTGATGTGTGTGGGCAGTGGGGGGTGGATAAGGGGGACAGTGATGTGTGTGGGTAGTGGGGGGGGTGGATAAGGGGGACAGTGATGTGTGTGGGTAGTGGGGGGGGTGGATAAGGGGGACAGTGATGTGTGTGGGCAGTGGGGGGTGGATAAGGGGGACAGTGATGTGTGTGGGTAGTGGGGGGGTGGATAAGGGGGACAGTGATGTGTGTGGGTAGCGGGGGGGTGGATAAGGGGGACAGTGATGGGTGTGAGTAGTGGGGGGGTGGATAAGGGGGACAGTGATGTGTGTGGGTAGTGGGGGGGGTGGATAAGGGGGACAGTGATGTGTGTGGGTAGTGGGGGGTGGATAAGGGGGACAGTGATGTGTGTGGGTAGTGGGGGGGTGGATAAGGGGTACGGTGATGTGTGTGGGTAGTGGGGGGGTGGATAAGGGGGACAGTGATGTGTGTGGGTAGTGGGGGGTGGATAAGGGGGACAGTGATGTGTGTGGGTAGTGGGGAGGTGGATAAGGGGGACAGTGATGTGTGTGGGTAGTGGGGGGGTGGATAAGGGGGACAGTGATGTGTGGGGGTAGTGGGGGGGTGGATAAGGGGGAGAGTGATGTATGTGGGTAGTGGGGGGGGGTGGATAAGGGGGACAGTGATGTGTGGGTAGTGGGGGGGTGGATAAGGGGGACAGTGATGTGTGTGGGTAGTGGGGGGTGGATAAGGGGGACAGTGATGTGTGGGGGTAGTGGGGGGGTGGATAAGGGGGACAGTGATGTGTGTGGGTAGTGGGGGGTGGATAAGGGGGACAGTGATGTGTGGGTAGTGGGGGGGTGGATAAGGGGGACAGTGATGTGTGGGGGTAGTGGGGGGGTGGATAAGGGGGACAGTGATGTGTGTGGGCAGTGGGGGGTGGATAAGGGGGACAGTGATGTGTGTGGGTAGTGGGGGGGTGGATAAGGGGGACAGTGATGTGTGTGGGTAGCGGGGGGGTGGATAAGGGGCCAGTGATGGGTGTGAGTAGTGGGGGGGTGGATAAGGGGGACAGTGATGTGTGTGGGTAGTGGGGGGGGTGGATAAGGGGGACAGTGATGTGTGTGGGTAGTGGGGGGTGGATAAGGGGGACAGTGATGTGTGTGGGTAGTGGGGGGGGTGGATAAGGGGTACGGTGATGTGTGTGGGTAGTGGGGGGGTGGATAAGGGGGACAGTGATGTGTGTGGGTAGTGGGGGGTGGATAAGGGGGACAGTGATGTGTGTGGGTAGTGGGGAGGTGGATAAGGGGGACAGTGATGTGTGTGGGTAGTGGGGGGGTGGATAAGGGGGACAGTGATGTGTGTGGGTAGTGGGGGGGTGGATAAGGGGGACAGTGATGTGTGTGGGCAGTGGGGGGTTGGATAAGGGGGACAGTGATGTGTGTGGGTAGTGGGGAGGTGGATAAGGGGGACAGTGATGTGTGTGGGTAGTGGGGGGTGGATAAGGGGGACAGTGATGTGTGCGGGTAGTGGGGGGGTGGATAAGGGGGACAGTGATGTGTGTGGGTAGTGGGGTGGGTGGATAAGGGGGACAGTGATGTGTGTGGGTAGTGGGGTGGGTGGATAAGGGGGACAGTGATGTGTGTGGGTAGCTGGGGGTGGATAAGGGGGACAGTGATGTGTGTGGGTAGTGGGGGGGTGGATAAGGGGGACAGTGATGTGTGTGGGTAGTGGGGTGGGTGGATAAGGGGGACAGTGATGTGTGTGGGTAGTGGGGTGGGTGGATAAGGGGGACAGTGATGTGTGTGGGTAGTGGGGGGTCGATAAGGGGGACAGTGATGTGTGTGGGTAGTGGGGGGTGGATAAGGGGGACAGTGATGTGTGTGGGTAGTGGGGGGTCGATAAGGGGGACAGTGATGTGTGTGGGTAGTGGGGGGTGGATAAGGGGGACAGTGATGTGTGTGGGTAGTGGGGTGGGTGGATAAGGGGGACAGTGATGTGTGTGGGTAGTGGGGGCGATGGATAAGGGGGACAGTGATGTGTGTGGGTAGTGGGGGGGGTGGATAAGGGGGACAGTGATGTGTGTGGGTAGTGGGGGGTGGATAAGGGGGACAGTGATGTGTGTGGGTAGTGGGGGGGTGGATAAGGGGTACGGTGATGTGTGTGGGTAGTGGGGGAGTGGATAAGGGGGACAGTGATGTGTGTGGGTAGTGGGGGGTGGATAAGGGGGACAGTGATGTGTGTGGGTAGTGGGGAGGTGGATAAGGGGGACAGTGATGTGTGTGGGTAGTGGGGGGGTGGATAAGGGGGACAGTGATGTGTGGGGGTAGTGGGGGGGTGGATAAGGGGGAGAGTGATGTATGTGGGTAGTGGGGGGGGGTGGATAAGGGGGACAGTGATGTGTGGGTAGTGGGGGGGTGGATAAGGGGGACAGTGATGTGTGTGGGTAGTGGGGGGTGGATAAGGGGGACAGTGATGTGTGGGGGTAGTGGGGGGGTGGATAAGGGGGACAGTGATGTGTGTGGGTAGTGGGGGGTGGATAAGGGGGACAGTGATGTGTGGGTAGTGGGGGGGTGGATAAGGGGGACAGTGATGTGTGGGGGTAGTGGGGGGGTGGATAAGGGGGACAGTGATGTGTGTGGGCAGTGGGGGGTGGATAAGGGGGACAGTGATGTGTGTGGGTAGTGGGGGGGTGGATAAGGGGGACAGTGATGTGTGTGGGTAGCGGGGGGGTGGATAAGGGGCCAGTGATGGGTGTGAGTAGTGGGGGGGTGGATAAGGGGGACAGTGATGTGTGTGGGTAGTGGGGGGGGTGGATAAGGGGGACAGTGATGTGTGTGGGTAGTGGGGGGTGGATAAGGGGGACAGTGATGTGTGTGGGTAGTGGGGGGGGTGGATAAGGGGTACGGTGATGTGTGTGGGTAGTGGGGGGGTGGATAAGGGGGACAGTGATGTGTGTGGGTAGTGGGGGGTGGATAAGGGGGACAGTGATGTGTGTGGGTAGTGGGGAGGTGGATAAGGGGGACAGTGATGTGTGTGGGTAGTGGGGGGGTGGATAAGGGGGACAGTGATGTGTGTGGGTAGTGGGGGGGTGGATAAGGGGGACAGTGATGTGTGTGGGCAGTGGGGGGTTGGATAAGGGGGACAGTGATGTGTGTGGGTAGTGGGGAGGTGGATAAGGGGGACAGTGATGTGTGTGGGTAGTGGGGGGTGGATAAGGGGGACAGTGATGTGTGCGGGTAGTGGGGGGGTGGATAAGGGGGACAGTGATGTGTGTGGGTAGTGGGGTGGGTGGATAAGGGGGACAGTGATGTGTGTGGGTAGTGGGGTGGGTGGATAAGGGGGACAGTGATGTGTGTGGGTAGCTGGGGGTGGATAAGGGGGACAGTGATGTGTGTGGGTAGTGGGGGGGTGGATAAGGGGGACAGTGATGTGTGTGGGTAGTGGGGGGTGGATAAGGGGGACAGTGATGTGTGTGGGTAGTGGGGGGTCGATAAGGGGGACAGTGATGTGTGTGGGTAGTGGGGGGTGGATAAGGGGGACAGTGATGTGTGTGGGTAGTGGGGTGGGTGGATAAGGGGGACAGTGATGTGTGTGGGTAGTGGGGGCGATGGATAAGGGGGACAGTGATGTGTGTGGGTAGTGGGGAGGGGTGGATAAGGAGGACAGTGATGTGTGTGGGTAGTGGGGGGGTGGATAAGGGGGACATTGATGTGTGTGGGTAGTGGGGGGTGGATAAGGGGGACAGTGATGTGTGTGGGTAGTGGGGGTGGATAAGGGGGACAGTGATGTGTGTGGGGAGCGGGGGGGGTGGGTAAGGGGGACAGTGATGTGTGTGGGTAGTGGGGGTGTGGATAAGGGGGACAGTGATGTGTGTGGGTAGTGGGGGGGGTGGATAAGGGGGACAGTGATGTGTGTGGGTAGCGGGGGGGTGGATAAGGGGGACAGTGATGTGTGTGGGTAGCGGGGGGGTGGATAAGGGGGACAGTGATGTGTGTGGGTAGCGGGGGGGTGGATAAGGGGGACAGTGATGTGTGTGGGTAGCGGGGGGGTGGATAAGGGGGACAGTGATGTGTGTGGGTAGTGGGGGGGGTGGATAAGGGGGACAGTGATGTGTGTGGGTAGCGGGGGGGTGGATAAGGGGGACAGTGATGTGTGTGGGCAGTGGGGGGTGGATAAGGGGGATAGTGATGTGTGTGGGTAGTGGGGGGGGTGGATAAGGGGGACAGTGATGTGTGTGGGTAGTGGGGGGGGTGGATAAGGGGGACAGTGATGTGTGTGGGCAGTGGGGGGTGGATAAGGGGGACAGTGATGTGTGTGGGTAGTGGGGGGGTGGATAAGGGGGACAGTGATGTGTGTGGGTAGCGGGGGGGTGGATAAGGGGGACAGTGATGGGTGTGAGTAGTGGGGGGGTGGATAAGGGGGACAGTGATGTGTGTGGGTAGTGGGGGGGGTGGATAAGGGGGACAGTGATGTGTGTGGGTAGTGGGGGGTGGATAAGGGGGACAGTGATGTGTGTGGGTAGTGGGGGGGGTGGATAAGGGGTACGGTGATGTGTGTGGGTAGTGGGGGGGTGGATAAGGGGGACAGTGATGTGTGTGGGTAGTGGGGGGTGCATAAGGGGGACAGTGATGTGTGTGGGTAGTGGGGAGGTGGATAAGGGGGACAGTGATGTGTGTGGGTAGTGGGGGGGTGGATAAGGGGGACAGTGATGTGTGTGGGTAGTGGGGGGGTGGATAAGGGGGACAGTGATGTGTGTGGGCAGTGGGGGGTTGGATAAGGGGGACAGTGATGTGTGTGGGTAGTGGGGAGGTGGATAAGGGGGACAGTGATGTGTGTGGGTAGTGGGGGGTGGATAAGGGGGACAGTGATGTGTGCGGGTAGTGGGGGGGTGGATAAGGGGGACAGTGATGTGTGTGGGTAGTGGGGTGGGTGGATAAGGGGGACAGTGATGTGTGTGGGTAGTGGGGTGGGTGGATAAGGGGGACAGTGATGTGTGTGGGTAGTGGGGGGGTGGATAAGGGGGACAGTGATGTGTGTGGGTAGTGGGGGGGTGGATAAGGGGGACAGTGATGTGTGTGGGTAGTGGGGTGGGTGGATAAGGGGGACAGTGATGTGTGTGGGTAGTGGGGTGGGTGGATAAGGGGGACAGTGATGTGTGTGGGTAGTGGGGGGTCGATAAGGGGGACAGTGATGTGTGTGGGTAGTGGGGGGTGGATAAGGGGGACAGTGATGTGTGTGGGTAGTGGTGGGTGGATAAGGGGGACAGTGATGTGTGTGGGTAGTGGGGGGGTGGATAATTGAGACAGTGATGTGTGTGGGTAGTGGGGGGTTGGATAAGGGGGACAGTGATGTGTGTGGGTAGTGGGGGGTGGATAAGGGGGACAGTGATGTGTGCGGGTAGTGGGGGGGGGTGGATAAGGGGGACAGTGATGTGTGTGGGTAGTGGGGGGTCGATAAGGGGGACAGTGATGTGTGTGGGTAGTGGAGGGGGGTGGATAAGGGGGACAGTGATGTGTGTGGGTAGTGGGGGGTCGATAAGCGGGACAGTGATGTGTGTGGGTAGTGGGTAGTGGGGGGTGGGGGTGGATAAGGGGGACAGTGATGTGTGTGGCGAGCGGGGGGGTGGATAAGGGGGACAGTGATGTGTGTGGGTAGTGGGGGGGTGGATAAGGGGGACAGTGATGTGTGTGGGGAGCGGGGGGGTGGATAAGGGGGACAGTGATGTGTGTGGGTAGTGGGGGGGTGGATAAGGGGGACAGTGATGTGTGTGGGTAGTGGGGGGGTGGATAAGGGGGACAGTGATGTGTGTGTGGGTAGTGGGGGGTGGATAAGGGGGACAGTGATGTGTGTGAGTAGTGGGGGGGGTGGATAAGGGGGACAGTGATGTGTGTGGGTAGTGGGGGAGGTGGATAAGGGGGACAGTGATGTGTGTGGGTAGTGGGGGGTTGGATAAGGGGGACAGTGATGTGTGTGGGTAGTGGGGGGGTGGATAAGGGGGACAGTGATGTGTGTGGGTAGTGGGGGGGTGGATAAGGGGGATAGTGATGTGTGTGGGTAGTGGGGGGGTGGATAAGGGGGACAGTGATGTGGGTGGGTAGCGGGGGGGTGGATAAGGGGGATAGTGATGTGTGTGGGTAGTGGGGGGGTGGATAAGGGGGACAGTGATGTGTGTGTGGGTAGTGGGGGGGTGGATAAGGGGGACAGTGATGTGTGTGAGTAGTGGGGGGGGTGGATAAGGGGGACAGTGATGTGTGTGGGTAGTGGGGGGGTGGATAAGGGGGACAGTGATGTGTGTGGGTAGTGGGGAGGGTGGATTAGGGGGACAGTGATGTGTGTGGGTAGCAGGGGGGTGGATAAGGGGGACAGTGATGTGTGTGGGTAGTGGGGGGGGTGGATAAGGGGGACAGTGATGTGTGTGGGTAGTGGGGGTGGGATAAGGGGGACAGTGATGTGTGTGGGTAGTGGGGGGGTGTGGATAAGGGGGACAGTGATGTGTGTGGGTAGTGGGGGTTGGATAAGGGGGACAGTGATGTGTGTGAGTAGTGGGGGGGGGTGGATAAGGGGGACAGTGATGTGTGTGGGTAGTGGGGGGGTGGATAAGGGGGGCAGTGATGTGTGTGTGGGTAGTGGGGGGTGGATAAGGGGGACAGTGATGTGTGTGGGTAGTGGGGGGTGGATAAGGGGGACAGTGATGTGTGTGGGTAGTGGGGGGGTGGATAAGGGGGACAGTGATGTGTGTGGGTAGTGGGGAGGGGTGGATAAGGAGGACAGTGATGTGTGTGGGTAGTGAGGGGGTGGATAAGGGGGACAGTGATGTGTGTGGGTAGTGGGGGGTGGGGGTGGGGGTGGATAAGGGGGACAGTGATGTGTGTGGGTAGTGGGGAGGGGTGGATAAGGAGGACAGTGATGTGTGTGGGTAGTGAGGGGGTGGGTAAGGGGGACAGTGATGTGTGTGGGTAGTGGGGGGGGTTGGATAAGGGGGACAGTGATGTGTGTGGGGAGCGGGGGGGTGGATAAGGGGGACAGTGATGTGTGTGGGTTGTGGGGGGGTGGATAAGGGGGACAGTGATGTGTGTGGGTAGTGGGGGGTGGGGGTGGGGGTGGATAAGGGGGACAGTGATGTGTGTGGGGAGCGGGGGGGTGGGTAAGGGGGACAGTGATGTGTGTGGGTAGTGAGGGGGTGGATAAGGGGGACAGTGATGTGTGTGGGTAGTGGGGGTGGATAAGGGGGACAGTGATGTGTGTGTGGGTAGTGGGGGGGGTGGATAAGGGGGACAGTGATGTGTGTGGGTAGTGGGGAGGGGTGGATAAGGGGGACAGTGATGTATGTGGGTAGCGGGGGGTGGATAATTGGGACAGTGATGTGTGTGGGTAGTGGGGGGGGTGGATAAGGAGGACAGTGATGTGTGTGGGTAGTGGGGGGGGTTGGATAAGGGGGACAGTGATGTGTGTGGGGAGCGGGGGGGGGGGATAAGGGGGACAGTGATGTGTGTGGGTTGTGGGGGGGTGGATAAGGGGGACAGTGATGGGTGTGAGTAGTGGGGTGGTGGATAAGGGGGACAGTGATGTGTGTGGGTAGTGGGGGGCGGATAAGGGGGACAGTGATGTGTGTGGGTCGTGGGGGGGGTGGATAAAGGGTACGGTGATGTGTGTGGGTAGTGGGGGGTGGATAAGGGGGACAGTGATGTGTGTGGGTAGTGGGGGGGTGGATAAGGGGGACAGTGATGTGTGTGGGTAGTGGGGGGGGTGGATAAGGAGGACAGTGATGTGTGTGGGTAGTGGGGGGGTGGATAAGGGGGACAGTGATGTGTGTGGGTAGTGGGGGGGGGTGGATAAGGGGGACAGTGATGTGTGTGGGTAGTGGGGGGGTGGATAAGGGGGACAGTGATGTGTGTGGGTAGTGGGGGGGGTGGATAAGGAGGACAGTGATGTGTGTGGGTAGTGGGGGGGGTTGGATAAGGGGGACAGTGATGTGTGTGGGGAGCGGGGGGGGGGGATAAGGGGGACAGTGATGTGTGTGGGTTGTGGGGGGGTGGATAAGGGGGACAGTGATGGGTGTGAGTAGTGGGGTGGTGGATAAGGGGGACAGTGATGTGTGTGGGTAGTGGGGGGCGGATAAGGGGGACAGTGATGTGTGTGGGTCGTGGGGGGGGTGGATAAAGGGTACGGTGATGTGTGTGGGTAGTGGGGGGTGGATAAGGGGGACAGTGATGTGTGTGGGTAGTGGGGGGGTGGATAAGGGGGACAGTGATGTGTGTGGGTAGTGGGGGGGTGGATAAGGAGGACAGTGATGTGTGTGGGTAGTGGGGGGGTGGATAAGGGGGACAGTGATGTGTGTGGGTAGTGGGGGGGGGTGGATAAGGGGGACAGTGATGTGTGTGGGTAGTGGGGGGGTGGATAAGGGGGACAGTGATGTGTGTGGGTAGTGGGGGGTGGATAAGGGGGACAGTGATGTGTGTGGGTAGTGGGGGGGTGGATAAGGGGGACAGTGATGTGTGTGGGTAGTGGGGGGGGTGGATAAGGAGGACAGTGATGTGTGTGGGTAGTGGGGGGGTGGATAAGGGGGACAGTGATGTGTGTGTGGGTAGTGGGGTGTGGATAAGGGGGACAGTGATGTGTGTGGGTAGTGGGAGGTGGATAAGGGGGACAGTGATGTGTGTGGGTAGTGGGGGGGTTGATAAGGGGGACAGTGATGTGTGTGGGTAGTGGGGTGGGTGGAGAAGGGGGACAGTGATGTGTGTGGGTAGTGGGGGCGATGGATAAGGGGGACAGTGATGTGTGTGGGTAGTGGGGGGGTGTGGATAAGGGGGACAGTGATGTCTGTGGGTAGCGGGGGGGCGGATAAGGGGGACAGTGATGTGTGTGGGTAGCGGGGGGGTGGATAAGGGGGACAGTGATGTGTGTGGGTAGCGGGGGGGTGGATAAGGGGGACAGTGATGTGTGTGGGTAGTGGGGGGGTGGATAAGGGGGACAGTGATGTATGTGGGTAGTGGGGGGGGGTGGATAAGGGGGACAGTGATGTGTGGGTAGTGGGGGGGTGGATAAGGGGGACAGTGATGTGTGTGGGTAGTGGGGGGTGGATAAGGGGGACAGTGATGTGTGGGGGTAGTGGGGGGGTGGATAAGGGGGACAGTGATGTGTGTGGGTAGTGGGGGGTGGATAAGGGGGACAGTGATGTGTGGGTAGTGGGGGGGTGGATAAGGGGGACAGTGATGTGTGGGGGTAGTGGGGGGGTGGATAAGGGGGACAGTGATGTGTGTGGGCAGTGGGGGGTGGATAAGGGGGACAGTGATGTGTGTGGGTAGCGGGGGGGTGGATAAGGGGGACAGTGATGTGTGTGGGTAGCGGGGGGGTGGATAAGGGGCCAGTGATGGGTGTGAGTAGTGGGGGGGTGGATAAGGGGGACAGTGATGTGTGTGGGTAGTGGGGGGGGTGGATAAGGGGGACAGTGATGTGTGTGGGTAGTGGGGGGTCAATAAGGGGGACAGTGATGTGTGTGGGTAGTGGGGGGGGTGGATAAGGGGTACGGTGATGTGTGTGGGTAGTGGGGGGGTGGATAAGGGGGACAGTGATGTGTGTGGGTAGTGGGGGGTGGATAAGGGGGACAGTGATGTGTGTGGGTAGTGGGGGGGTGGATAAGGGGGACAGTGATGTGTGTGGGTAGTGGGGGGGTGGATAAGGGGGACAGTGATGTGTGTGGGCAGTGGCGGGTTGGATAAGGGGGACAGTGATGTGTGTGGGTAGTGGGGGGTGGATAAGGGGGACAGTGATGTGTGTGGGTAGTGGGGGGTGGATAAAGGGGACAGTGATGTGTGCGGGTAGTGGGGGGGTGGATAAGGGGGACAGTGATGTGTGTGGGTAGTGGGGTGGGTGGATAAGGGGGACAGTGATGTGTGTGGGTAGCTGGGGGTGGATAAGGGGGACAGTGATGTGTGTGGGTAGTGGGGGGGTGGATAAGGGGGACAGTGATGTGTGTGGGTAGTGGGGTGGGTGGATAAGGGGGACAGTGATGTGTGTGGGTAGTGGGGTGGGTGGATAAGGGGGACAGTGATGTGTGTGGGTAGTGGGGTGGGTGGATAAGGGGGACAGTGATGTGTGTGGGTAGTGGGGGGTGGATAAGGGGGACAGTGATGTGTGTGGGTAGTGGGGGGTGGATAAGGGGGACAGTGATGTGTGTGGGTAGTGGTGGGTGGATAAGGGGGACAGTGATGTGTGTGGGTAGTGGGGGGGTGGATAATTGAGACAGTGATGTGTGTGGGTAGTGGGGGGTTGGATAAGGGGGACAGTGATGTGTGTGGGTAGTGGGGGGTGGATAAGGGGGACAGTGATGTGTGCGGGTAGTGGGGGGGGTGGATAAGGGGGACAGTGATGTGTGTGGGTAGTGGGGGGTCGATAAGGGGGACAGTGATGTGTGTGGGTAGTGGAGGGGGGTGGATAAGGGGGACAGTGATGTGTGTGGGTAGTGGGGGGTCGATAAGCGGGACAGTGATGTGTGTGGGTAGTGGGGGGTGGGGGTGGATAAGGGGGACAGTGATGTGTGTGGGTAGTGGGGGGGGGGTTGGATAAGGGGGACAGTGATGTGTGTGGGGAGCGGGGGGGTGGATAAGGGGGACAGTGATGTGTGTGGGTAGTGGGGGGGTGGATAAGGGGGACAGTGATGTGTGTGGGGAGCGGGGGGGTGGATAAGGGGGACAGTGATGTGTGTGGGTAGTGGGGGGGTGGATAAGGGGGACAGTGATGTGTGTGGGTAGTGGGGGGGTGGATAAGGGGGACAGTGATGTGTGTGTGGGTAGTGGGGGGTGGATAAGGGGGACAGTGATGTGTGTGAGTAGTGGGGGGGGTGGATAAGGGGGACAGTGATGTGTGTGGGTAGTGGGGGGGGTGGATAAGGGGGACAGTGATGTGTGTGGGTAGTGGGGGGGGTGGATAAGGGGGACAGTGATGTGTGTGGGTAGTGGGGGGGTGGATAAGGGGGACAGTGATGTGTGTGGGTAGTGGGGGGGTGGATAAGGGGGATAGTGATGTGTGTGGGTAGTGGGGGGGTGGATAAGGGGGACAGTGATGTGGGTGGGTAGCGGGGGGGTGGATAAGGGGGATAGTGATGTGTGTGGGTAGTGGGGGGGTGGATAAGGGGGACAGTGATGTGTGTGTGGGTAGTGGGGGGGTGGATAAGGGGGACAGTGATGTGTGTGAGTAGTGGGGGGGGTGGATAAGGAGGACAGTGAGGTGTGTGGGTAGTGGGGGGGTGGATAAGGGGGACAGTGATGTGTGTGGGTAGTGGGGAGGGTGGATTAGGGGGACAGTGATGTGTGTGGGTAGCGGGGGGGTGGATAAGGGGGACAGTGATGTGTGTGGGTAGTGGGGGGGGTGGATAAGGGGGACAGTGATGTGTGTGGGTAGTGGGGGTGGGATAAGGGGGACAGTGATGTGTGTGGGTAGTGGGGGGGTGTGGATAAGGGGGACAGTGATGTGTGTGGGTAGTGGGGGTTGGATAAGGGGGACAGTGATGTGTGTGAGTAGTGGGGGGGGTGGATAAGGGGGACAGTGATGTGTGTGGGTAGTGGGGAGGGGTGGATAAGGAGGACAGTGATGTGTGTGGGTAGTGGGGGGGGGTGGATAAGGGGGACAGTGATGTGTGTGGGTAGCGGGGGGGTGGATAAGGGGGACAGTGATGTGTGTGGGTAGCGGGGGGGGTGGATAAGGGGGACAGTGATGTGTGTGGGTAGCGGGGGGGTGGATAAGGGGGACAGTGATGTGTGTGGGTAGTGGGGGGGTGGATAAGGGGGACAGTGATGTATGTGGGTAGTGGGGGGGGGTGGATAAGGGGGACAGTGATGTGTGTGGGTAGTGGGGGGGTGGATAAGGGGGACAGTGATGTGTGTGGGTAGTGGGGAGGGGTGGATAAGGAGGACAGTGATGTGTGTGGGTAGTGGGGGGGTGGATAAGGGGGACAGTGATGTGTGTGGGTAGTGGGGGGTGGATAAGGGGGACAGTGATGTGTGGGGGTAGTGGGGGGGTGGATAAGGGGGACAGTGATGTGTGTGGGTAGTGGGGGGTGGGGGTGGATAAGGGGGACAGTGATGTGTGTGGGGAGCGGGGGGGTGGATAATTGAGACAGTGATGTGTGTGGGTAGTGGGGGGTTGGATAAGGGGGACAGTGATGTGTGTGGGTAGTGGGGGTGTGGATAAGGGGGACAGTGATGTGTGCGGGTAGTGGGGGGTTGGATAAGGGGGACAGTGATGTGTGTGGGTAGTGGGGGGTCGATAAGGGGGACAGTGATGTGTGTGGGTAGTGGGGGGTGGATAAGGGGGACAGTGATGTGTGTGGGTAGTGGGGGGGTGGATAAGGGGGACAGTGATGTGTGCGGGTAGTGGGGGGGGTGGATAAGGGGGACAGTGATGTGTGCGGGTAGTGGGGGGGGTGGATAAGGGGGACAGTGATGTGTGTGGGTAGTGGGGGGTGGATAAGGGGGACAGTGATGTGTGTGGGTAGTGGGGGGGTGGATAATTGAGACAGTGATGTGTGTGGGTAGTGGGGGGTTGGATAAGGGGGACAGTGATGTGTGTGGGTAGTGGGGGGGGGTGGATAAGGGGGACAGTGATGTGTGTGGGTAGTGGGGGGGTGGATAAGGGGGACAGTGATGTGTGTGGGTAGTGGGGAGGGTGGATAAGGGGGACAGTGATGTGTGGGTAGCGGGGGGTGGATAAGGGGGACAGTGATGTGTGTGGGTAGTGGGGGGTGGATAAGGGGGACAGTGATGTTTGCGGGTAGTGGGGGGGGGGGTGGATAAGGGGGACAGTGATGTGTGTGGGTAGTGGGGGGTGGATAAGGGGGACAGTGATGTGTGCGGGTAGTGGGGGGGGGTGGATAAGGGGGACAGTGATGTGTGTGGGTAGTGGGGGGTCGATAAGGGGGACAGTGATGTGTGTGGGTAGTGGGGGGTGGATAAGGGGGACAGTGATGTGTGTGGGTAGTGGGGGGTGGATAAGGGGGACAGTGATGTGTGTGGGTAGTGGGGTGGTGGATAAGGGGGACAGTGATGTGTGTGGGTAGTGGGGGGGGGGTGGATAAGGGGGACAGTGATGTGTGGGGGTAGTGGGGGTGTGGATAAGGGGGACAATGATGTGTGTGGGTAGTGGGGGGGTGGAGAAGGGGGACAGTGATGTGTGTGGGTAGTGGGGGGGTGGATAAGTGGGACAGTGATGTGTGTGGTTAGTGGGGGGTGTGGATAAGGGGGACAGTGATGTGTGTGGGTAGTGGGGGGGGGGGTGGATAAGGGGGATAGTGATGTGTGTGGGTAGTGGGGGGGTGGATAAGGGGGACAGTGATGTGTGTGGGTAGTGGGGGGGGTGGATAAGGGGGACAGTGATGTGTGTGGGAAGTGGGGGGGTTGGATAAGGGGGACAGTGATGTGTGTGGGTAGTGGGGGGGTGGATAAGGGGGACAGTGATGTGTGTGGGTAGTGGGGGGGGGTGGATAAGGGGGACAGTGATGTGTGTGGGTAGTGGGGGGGTGGATAAGGGGTACAGTGATGTGTGTGGGTAGTGGGGGGTGGATAAGGGGGACAGTGATGTGTGTGTGCACCATCTCTCCCACTTTTCGTTCCCGAGCCGCTTTATCCGCTTTCTGCGTCCCGGGGGCGATCTGACACGGGCGCGCTTTTTCAATTTATTTTCGAACTGCGCAGTTCAGAGCGCCGATCGTTTTGGGAACGATAAGCCCCGCCCACAGCGCGAATGGGACTGGAGATGGCTGAGTGCCTATGGGGGCGCCTGAAATCAGATCTCCAAGTCGGATCTGAATTACCCCCAGATTCAGCACTTCGAATGAAAATGGTAAAATTGGGCCCTTATTGTCCAAAGATATGCAGGAAAGCTGGATTGGTCATATTAAATTGCCCCGCAGTGTCCAAAGATGTGCAGGTTTGTTGGATTGGAAATGCCAGATTGTTCCTTATGGTCCAACTATGTTTTGTTTTCCTGCATTGGCCAGGCTACATTGCCCTTTGGTGTCCAAAGATGTTCAGGATAGGTGGATTGGCCGTGTAAAATTGCACATTAGTCTCCAAGGATGTGCAAGTTACGTGGATTGGCCATGCTAAATTGCCCTTTTGTGTACAAAGATGAACAGGTTAGGTGGATTGACCATGCTAATTTGGCAATTAGTGTCCAAAGAACTTAAAACATAAGAACTAGGAGCAGCAGTCGGCCATCTTGCCCCTTGATCCTGCTCCGCCATTCAATAAGATCATGGATGATATTTTCGTGGAATCAGCTCCACTTACTCGCCCACTCGCTGTAACCCTTAATTCCTTTACTGTTCAAAAATCTATCTATCCTCGCCTTAAAAATATTCAGTGAGGGAGCCTCAACTGTTTCACTGGGCAGGGAATTCCAGACCCTTTGGGTGAAAAAGTTCCTCCTCAACTCAATCCTAAATCTGTTCCCCCTTGTTTTGAGGCTGTGCCCCCTAGTTCTAGTGGAAACAACCTCCCTGCTTCTATCTCATCGATTCCCTTCGTAATCTTATATGTTTCTGAAAGATCTCCCCTTATTCTTCTGAATTCCAATGAGTATTGTCCCAGTCTACGCAGTCTCTCCTCAGAAGCCAACCCTCTCTTCTCCGGAATCAACATAGTGAATCTCCTATGAGTGTCAATACATCCTTTCTCAAGTAAGGAGACCAAAATTGTACACAGTAGTGTAAAAGCCTCTTAGTGTCCAAAGATGTATACGTTAGGTGGTTTGGCCATGCTAAATTGCCACCTTAGTATATAAAGATGCATATGTTCGGTGGATTGGCCATGCTTAATTTCCCCTTGGTATCGAGCAATGTTTAGATCAGGTGGATTGGCCATGCTAAATTGCCCCTTAGTTTCCAAAATAGTGCAGGTTGGTTGGATTGGCCAGACTCGATTCCTCCTTTTTCCAAACGATCTGCAGGTTAGGTGGAGTGGACAAGATAACTGCCCTTAGTGTCGAATGATTTGCAGGTTAGGTGGATTAGCCATGATAAATTGCTCCTTAGTTTCCAAAGATGTGTAGTTTAGGAGGATTATCCATGCTAAATTGCCCCTTATTGTCAAATGATGTGCAGGTTAGGTGGATTGGCCATGCTAAACTGCCCCTTTGTGTTCAAAGATGTGCAAATTATTTGGATTGTCCATGAGAATCTTTTCTTAAATATCCAAAGATATGCAGATTAGGTGGATTGGCCAGACTACATTGCCCCTTCTTATCCAAAGATGTGCAGGTTAGTTGCATTAGCCGTGCTAAATTGCTCCTTATTGTCCAAAGATGTGCAGGATAGGTGGATCCGCCATGGTATTTTGTCCCATATTTACCACAGATGTGCAGGTTCAGTTGATCAGCCATGGCAAATTGCCCCTTCGTGTCCAAAGATGTGTACTTCAGATGGATTTTCCATGCTAAATTGTGCCTTAGTGTCCAATGATGTGTAGTTTTACTGCATTGGCCATCCTAAATTGTGCCTTAATATCCAAAGATGTGCAGGTTAGGTGGATTGGCTAAGGGAAATTGCTCTTTAATGTCCAAACATTCAGTTGGGTGGATTTGCGATGCTACATTGCCCCATATTGTCGAAAGATTTGCAGATTAGGTGGATTTGGCATGCTAAATAGACCCTTAGTTTCCAAAGATGTGCAGGTTAGATGTATTGGGCATGCAAAATTGCCTTTATTTTCCAAAGATGTGCAGGTTAGTTGAATTAGCCATGATAAATTGTCCCTATTTACCACACATTTGCAGGTTATGTGGATTAACCATGGTAAATTGCCCCTTAGTGTCCCAAGATGCATTGTTCAGATGGATTCTCCATGCTAAATCGTGTCTTTCTGTCCAATAATGTGTAGATTATTTACATTGGCCATGCTAAATTGCCCTTTAGTGCCCAAAGATGAGCAGGTTAGGTGGATTGGCCATACTAAATTGTCCCTTATTGTCCAAAGATGAGCAGTTTAAGTGCATTGGCCATGCTAAATTCCCTTGGCATCCACAGATGTGCAGGTTAGGTGGGTTGAACATGCTTATTTCCAGCTCACTGTCTAAACATATGTAGGTTGGGTGGATTTTCCATGTTAAATTGCCCCTTAATGTCCAAAAATGTTGGGTTTAAGTGGATTTGCCATGTTCACTGATTCGTTAGTGTCCAAAGATGTGCAGGTTAGGTGGATTGGCCATGCTAAATTGCCCCTTAGTGTTCAATGATCTGTAGTTTGGGTGGATTGGCCATTTTAAATTACCCCTTAGCATCCACAGATTTGTCGGTTCGGTGGATTGGGATGCTAAATTGCCCCTTAGTGTACAAAAATGTCCGGGTTAGGTGGATTGGTTTTGGTAAATTGCTCATCAGTGTCCAAAGGTGCGCAGGTTCGGTGGATTGGCCCTTGTAAAATCTCGTTTCCTGTCGAAAGATGTGAAGGTTAGGTGGATTGGCCACGCTAAATTCCACCTTGCTGTCCAAAGATATGTAGCTTACGTTGAATGGCCATGCTAAATTGCCCCCTTGTGTCCAAAGATGTGCAAATTGTGCAGATTGGCCATGCTAAATTGCTTATTATTGTCCAAAAATGGACAGGTTAGCTGGGCTAGCCATAATAAATTGCCCCTTGTGTGTCCAAGCATGTGCAGATTAGGTGGATTGGACGTGCTAAATTGCCCCTTAGTGTTCAAAAATAATTAAGTGGATTCACTCAATCCAGGCAACATCCTGGTAAATCTTCTCTGCACCCTTTCAATCATTTCCACATCCCTCCTGTAATGAGGCAACCAGAACTGAGCACAGTACTCCAAGTGGGGTCTGATGAGGGTCTTATAAAGCTGTATCATTATCTCCCCACTCCTAAACTCAATCCCTCCATTGATAAAGGCCAGCACACCATACACCTTCTTAACCACCTCCTCCATCTGCGAGGCCGATTTAAGAGTCCTTTGGACCCGGACCCCAAGGTCCTTCTGATCCTCGACACTGCTAAGAGTCTTACCCTTGATATTATACTCCTTCATCCCATTTGACCTGCCAAAATGGACCACTACACATTTATCCGGGTTAAAGTCCATCTGCCACTTCTCTGCCCAGCCTTGCATCGTATCTATGTCACGCTGCAGCTTCTGACATCCCTCCAACCTATCCACAACACCACCAACCTTCGTGTCGTTGGCAAACTTACCAACCCATCCCTCCACTTCCTCATCCAGGTCATTTATGAAAATGACAAACAGCAAGGGTCCCAGAACAGATCCCTGGAGCACACCACTGGTGACCGTCCTCCATTTAGAAAAAGACCCATCTATACCCACTCTCTGCCTCCTTTGGGCAAGCCAGTTCTGGATCCACAGGGCAGCAGCCCCTTGGATCCCATGCCCTCTCACTTTCTTGAGAAGTCTTGCATGGGGGACCTTATCTAACGCCTTGCTGAAGTCCATGTAAACCACATCTACCCTTTTCCTTCGAATCCACCTGTAGGCCAGGAGGACCAACATGGCCAAGCCACCTATAGGCTCGGTGGACTGGCCATGTTGAACTGATGCTTAGTGTCCACAGATATGTAGCTTAGGTGGATTGATCATGTTACATTGATCGTGACATCTACAAATGTGCCGGTTAGGTGGATTGGCCAGGCTAAATTGCCTCTCGACAAAATTGTACCCGCCTCTACTACTACCTCTGGCAGCTTGTTCCAGAATCTCACCACCCTCTGCGTGAAAAAATTGCCTCTCTGGACCCTTCTGTATCTCTCCGCTCTCACCTTAAACCTCTGCTCTCCAGCTTTAAACTCCCCTAATTTTGTGAAAAGATATTGACGACCCAGCTGATCTGTGCCCCTCATCATTTTATAGACCTCGATAAGATCACACCTCAGCCTTCTACGCTCCAGGGAAAAAGGTCCCCGTCTATCCAGCCTCTCCTTATAACTCAAACCATCAAGTCCCGGTCGCATCCGAGTAAATCTCTTCTGCACTTTTTCTAATTTAATAATATCCTTTCTTTAATAGGGTGACCCGACATGTTAAATTGCCCCTCACGGTACAAAGACGAACAGGTTAGGTGGATTGGCCATGCTAAATTGTCCCCATAGTATTGAAAGAGGTTGAAGTTTTGTGGAATAGCCATGCTAAATTGCCCTTTCGCTTCCAAACATGTACCTTTACGACTTTGGCCATCGTAAATTACCCCGTAATGTCCATAGATGTGCCGATGATGTGGATTGGCCACAGTAAATTGCATTTTAATGTCCAAATATGTGTAGGTTGGCAGCATGACAATGCTAATTTGCCCCTTAGTGTCCAAAGATGTACAGGTTAAGTGGATTGGCCATGCTAAATTGCCCCTTACTGTCCAACGATGTGTAGGTAAGGTTAGTTGGCCATTCTGAAATTACTTTTCGTGTCCAGAGATGTGTAGGTTTGGCCGACGCTAAATTTCCCCTCACTGTCCAATGATCTGTAGTTTTGCTGCATTGGTCATTCTAGCTTGCACATTAGTGTCCAATGATGTGTAGTTGAGTGGATTGGCCATGCTAAATTGCCCCCTTGTGTCCAAAGATATATAATTTGTTTGGACTGACCATTTTAATTTGACTTTTGGTTTCCAAAGATGTGCATGTTAGATGAATTGGCCAGATTAAATTGCCCCTTTTAGGACTAAAGATGTGCTGGTTAGTTGGGTTAGCCATGCTAAATTGCCCCTTCGTGTCCAAAGATGTGCAGGTTAGTTGGGATGGCCATTGTAAAATCCCGTTTCCTTTCGAAGGATGTGCAGGTTAGGTGGATTGGCCATGAAAAACTACCTCTCAGTATCAAAGGTATGTAAAATAGGTCGGCTGGCCATGCAGAATTGCCCACCTGAGACCAAAGATGTACATGTTAGGTAGATTGGTCATGCTAAATTGCCCCTTAGTGTCCATAGATGAGCACGTTAGGTGAATTGGTCAGTCAAAATTGCCAGTGTGTGTCTTAGTGTCCACATCTCCACATCATGTCTCAGTGTCCACAGATGTATTGGTTAGGTGGAATGGCCATGCTAAATTGCCCCTCAGAGTCCAAAGATGTGCAAAGTATGTGGATTGGCCTTGGGAAATTGGCCATTAATGTCCAAAGATGTGTGGGTTTGTGGCATGACCATGGTAACTATCCCATGAATGTCAAAAAATGTGCAGGTTTGGTGGATTAGCCATGCTAAATTGCCCCTTAGTGTCCAACGATGTGTAGTTTAGGTGGATAAGGCATGCGAAATTGTTCCTTTGTGTCCAATGATGTGGAGTTTTACTGCATTTGCCAAGCTAAGTTGCCCATTAGTGTCTAAATATGTGAAAGTTAGGTGGATTGGCCATTCTTAATTGGCCCTTCGTGTCTATAGATGTGTAGATTAGATTGAGTGACCATGCTACATTGCCTTTCAGTGTACAGCGTGCATATGTATGATGGATTGGTCAAACTGAATTGCCCTTTAGTGTCCAAAGTTGTGTAGGTTAGGTGGATAGGCCATGCTAAATTGCCTTTCAGTGTCCAGAGTGGGTAGGTATGGTGGATTCGCCCTGCTAAATTGTCCTTTAGTATTGATAGATTAGATGGATTGGCCATGGTAAATTATCCTCCTGTGTCCAAAGTGGATAGATATTGTGAATTGGCTTTGGTAAATTGTCCCTTTGTGTCCAAAGATATGTTGGTTGGGTGGATGGATCATGGTAAATTGTTCGTTAGTGTCCAAGGATGTGTAGGTTAGGTGGATCGGTCATGCTGAATTGTCCCTTACTGTCTAAAGATGTTTTGGTTAGGTGGATTGGCATTTAAATTTCCCGCTTAGTGTCCAAACATTTGTAGGTTCGGTGGATTAGCCAAACTAAATTGACCGTTAGTGTCCAAAGATGTGGAGTTTGGGTGGATTGGCCATGCGAAATAACCCCTTAGTGTCCGGAGATATGTAAGTGAGGTGGATTGGTCAGGATCAATAAGTGGGGTTACGGGGCAGGGCAGGGCAGTGGGCCTAGGTCGAGTGCCTCTTTGGAGGGTCAGTGCAGGCTTGATGGGCCGAATGTCTTCCTCATGTACTGTAGGGATTCAATGATTCTAAGAGAGAGACACTTTCTGTACAGATTACATTCAGCAGCAGCCTGCGCAACACCCTAATGACATCACCTTCCAATCATGTGATCGTAAAGCAATCATGCAAACACAAATATATAACACGTGACATCACCGCAGTGGAGATTGTCAACAGGACTCACTCAGGAAGCCCAGAATCAGCAGCAGGGTCCTCATCTCGCTGGCTGAGATTCTGCAGAGGCAAAGACAGAATTCATATGAGAGAGAGTTGAGAGGATATGGGGGAGGGTGCGGGGAAATGGAGCCAGTATTAAACAGTGAGTGCCTACAAGAGATCAGTCTGTTTCTCCAGTTAGAGTAGGTGAGCTCTGACTGGGTCCTCTATAGACCAAGGTGAGCCCCACCTCCTGTCCCACTGCACCCCTGACTCCATCCTTCCCTGGTTGTGTATTCAAATCCCACCCCCCAAACTCCCCATGGGTTACCCATGAGAGGGCGGAGCTAGAGGGCACCATTGCGCATGCACCCTAATCTCCCAGTGCATTGTGACAAGAGTACACAGTGCACTGGGAGATCAGCACTCCCCCTCAACTCCCACCCGTACATCGTACCCCCACCTCCACCCCGGATCAGGTCAGCTGACCATGCATGCTCCATTGGCAAGGCCGTTAAGGTGAGTGAACCCGCACAATCGCATCCCAGGTTCACTAACCATATTAAACTTAGGTTTTAAACATTGAAATCAGCCGTGCGCCGAGATTAGGCTGGCAGATCGGGGCCGGTAAGGTCGCAAGAGGTGAGAAGCCACTTGCACGATCTATCAGCTCGCCGATCGACCGGCGTAATGAGCTGGTAAGATCACCCCCACGGAGTTTTACAGCACAGAGAGAAGCCCTTCAGCCCATTGTGTCAGCATCAGCCATCAAGCACCTATCGATTGGAATCCCATTTTCCAGGACTTGCATTGCTATGGTGTTTCAAGTGCTCATCCAAACTCATCTTAATTGTTGTGAGAGTTGTTGCCCCTAACACCCTTTCAGGCAGCGAGATCCAGATTCCCTCCACTCTCTAAATCTCCTGCCTCTTAAATCTCTGCCCCCCTGGCTATTGACCCCTCTACTAAGGTTGGAAAAGTTTCTTCCTCTCGACCCGAACTATATCATTTATTATTTTGCACTCCTCAATCAGGTCCCCGCCTCCTCAGCCTTCTCTGCTCTGAGGTAAACAACCCCAGCCTAACCAGCCTCTCTCCATAGCTGACACGCTCCAGCCCAGGAAACACCCTGGTGACTCTCCTCTGCACCCTCCTCTCTGTCTCTCTCTCTCGTGCGATCACATTCCTCCTAAAGTGTGGCGACCAGAACTATACACAATACTCTAGCTGTGGCCTCACCAGTGTTTTCTACAGCTCCCTTCGTAACCTCACTGTTCTGATATTCTCTGCCTCAGCTAATAAAGACAAGTATCCCCATATTCCTCCTTCACCACCTTATCTCCATATCCTGCTGCCTTCAGGGATCGATGGACACGCACCTCTAGGTCCCTCTGTTTCTCTGTTCTAGCATCCTACTGTTCATTGGATATTCCTTTGCCTTGTGAGTCCCCCGAAAATGCCCCACCTCACACTTTTCAGGGTTAAATTCCATTTGCCACGGTTCAGCCCATCTGCCCAGCCCCGTGTACATCATCCTGTAATCTAAGGATTTACTCCTCGCTATTTATTTAGCAAATCACCCATTTCTCATGTCATCTGAGAACTTGATGATGAGGCGGAGTACAGGAAAGAGATAGATAATCTGGCAAACTGGTGCGGTGACAATAATCTCTCCCTCAATGTCAGTAAAATGAAGGAGATAGTCATCGACTTCAGGAACCACAGTGGAGGACATGTCCCTGTCTACATCAACAGGAATGAAGTAGAAATGGTCGAGAACTCCAAGTTACTAAGTGTCCAGATCACCAACAACCTGTCCTGGTCCCTCCATGCCGACGCTATAGTTAAGAAAGTCCACCAATGCCTCTACTTTCTCAGGAGACTAAGGAAATTTGGCATGTCAGCTACGATTCTCACCAACTTTTACAGATGCACCATAGAAAGCATCCTTTCCGGGTGTATCACAGCTCCTGCTCTGACCAAGACCGCAAGAAACTATAAAGGGCTGTGAATGTAGCCCAGTCTCATCACACAAACCAGCCTCTCATCCATACACTCTTGTCTATACTTCCCGCTGCCTCGGGGAAAAGCAGCCAGCATGACCAACACACCGCAGACATTCTCTCTTCCAATATCTTCCGTCGGGAAAAACATACAAAAATCTGAGGACATGTACCAACCGACTCAAGAACAGCTTCTTTCCTGCTGCCATCAGGCTTTTGAATGCATCGACCTTCTATGAATTTGATCATTCTCCACACCCTCGCTATGACTGTAACACTACATTCTGCACCCTCTCCTTTCCCTCTCTATGAGCAGGATGTTTTGTCTGTATACCGCGCAAGAAGCAATACTTTTCACTGTGTACTCATATATGTGACAATAAATAAATCAAATCAAACTCACTGATCGTAACCCCCCCCCTCCCCCCACATTCACATCTAGATCATTAATCACTACAAACAGTAAACTCTCTACACTCTCAGTACAGAGCTGCTTTCCTGATATCCTAACACAGCTCCATTACTGTTCCCTCTAGACACAGCTCACCACAACTCACACATCCCTGAACTCACTGGAAAAGTCCATTCATACCCAATGACTTACCACCAAAGGAGGTGTCGCTGGGCCAGAGGCAGTCGGGGGGGGTTCAGTTTATCTGCTTCCTCCTCCGTCTCCGGCGCGATGTGTTTGGGAGAGGTTTCGGACTGAGTTAAAACACCTCCAAAACCCCACCCACCCCCACTCCGGCCTGGCGACTGACGTCAGCTCCAGTTGGATGGAACAATAACATTCGTCAGTGGGATACAATGGTCATGCAAATTGTTCCAGTGAAAGGTGGATGTGTTCTCCTGTGTCCTTGGTTAAAAAAAGGGGGAGTGGTGGGTGCTTTGCTTTTGTTAACATAACTTGCCCAGGATGAAGATTGGGCTGGGGAAGGCTGGGTGTATTTTAGAGCCTGTATTGGGACATTAATTTAACTGGGAAATATTCAATGAATGTCAGGACACTGGGAAGTTCTGGGGAACAAAGGGATCTTGGTGTGTCTGTCCACAGGTCTCTGAAGGTGGAAGGATGTGTTAGTAGGAAGCGGGGGGTGGGGGTGAAAAAGGCACATGGGACACTTGCCTTTATCAATTAAGGCGTAGATTACAAAAGCAGGGAAGTCATGTTGAAGTTGTTTAGAACTTTGGTGAGGCAACAGCTGGAGTACTGTGTGCAGTTCTGGTCGCCACATTATAGGAAGGATGTAAAGTAAAGTTTATTTATTAGTGCCACAAGTAAGCTTACATTAACACTGCAATGAAGTTACTGTTAAAATCCCCTAGTCGCCACACTCCGGCGCCTGTTCGGCGACACTGAGGGAGAATTAGCACCGCCAATCCCCCGAACCCACACGCCTTTCGTGGGAGGAAACCGGAGCATCCGGAGGAAACCCACGCAGACACGGGGAGACTGTGCAAACTCCACACAGACAGTGACCCAAGGCCGGAATTGAACCCGGCTCCCTGGCACTGTGAGGCAGCAGTGCTGACCCACTGTGCCACCGTGCCATGATCACACTGGAAGGGGTGCAGAGGAGATTCACCAGGATGCTGCCCGGGATGGAACATTTAAGTTATGAAGAGAGGCTGCGTAGGTTTGAGTTGGAGCAGGGAAGACTGAGGGGCGACCTGATTGAGGTGTTCAAGATTACGAGGGACATGGACAGAGTGGATAAGGAGCAGCCATTCCCCTTAGTTGAAGGGTCAGTCACGATGGGACACAGGTTCAAGGTGAGGGGGCGGGAGGTTTGGGGGGGGGAATGTGAGGAAAAGCTTTTTCACCCAGAGGGTGGTGAGGGTTTGGAATGCGCTGCCTGGGAAGGTGGTGGAGGTGGGTTGCCTCACATCCTTTAAAAAGTACCTGGATGAGCACTTGGCAGGTCAGAACATTCAGGGATCCCGGCTGGTAAATGGGAAGAGGTGGGAGTTTTGGGGTTTCTCTCTTCCCAAAGGTGGGGGAGTCTAAAACTAGAGGGCATATGTTTCAGGTGAGAGGGGACAGATACAAAGAGTGTCCAGAGGGCCAAGTGTTTCACACAGAGGGTGGTGTGTGTCTGGAACGAGCTGCCAGAGGTAGTAGTAGAGGCGGGTACAATTTTGTCTTTTAAAAAGTGTTTAGACAGTTACATGGGTAACATGGGTACAGAGGGATATGGGCCAAATGTGGGCAATTGGGACTAGCTTAGGGGTTTAAAAAAAGGGGTGGTATGGACAAGTTGGGCCGAAGGGCCTGTTTCCATGCTGTAAACCTCTATGACTGGGTCCTGTGTTCACTGGAGTTTAGAAGAATGCCGGGGCGGGTGGTCTGATTGGAAGGTATAAACTTCTGACAGGGCTGGACAGACTGGATGGTATTTCCTCTGGCTGGGTGGGGAAGGGTCTAGAACAAGCTGGGTGAGGGGGTGGGGGTTCTCAGTCTCAAGATACAGGGGAAGACCATTTGGGACGGAGATGAGGAGAAATTTCTTCACTCAGAGGGTGGTGAACCTGTGGAAATTCTCTCCCACAGACAGTGGTGGAAGCCAAGTCACTGAATATATTCAAGGAGGAAATGGATAGATTTCCAGACTCTGAAGGTGTCAAGGGGTGGGCGGTGGGGAGTTGGACGGGGCGGGGGGGGGGCGGGGGGGGTAGCGGGAGTGTGGCGTGCAGAGAGGGGGACAGCCATGATCATATTGGATGGTGGAGCAGGCTCCGAGGCCGACTCCTGCTCCTAGTCTCCCTGCTTCTATCCGGGGAGAGTTGGCAATTTCAGCAAATTTAAATAGAACAAAAACAAAGAAAATTACAGCACAGGAACAGGCCCTTCGGCCCTTCAACACTGCACCGACCATGCTGCCTGTCTGAACTAAAACCCCCTACCCTTCCAGGGACCATATCCCTCTATTCCCATCCTATTCATGTCCTTGTCCAAAGATGTGCTGGTTAGGTTGATTGGCTATGCTAAAATTGCCCCTCAGTGTCCTGAGATGCATAGGTGAGAGGGATTAGTGGGTAAAATATGACGGGATATGGGAGTAGGGCCTGGGTGGGATTGTGGTCGGTGCAGACTCGATGGACCGAATGGCCTCTTTCTGTACTGTAGGGTTTCTATGATTTCTCTGATTGTCAAGACGCCCCTTAAAAGTCACTCTCGTATCCGCTTCCACTACCTCCCCTGGCAGCGAGTTCCAGGCACCCACTACTCTCTGTGTGAAAAAATCAGCCTCGTACATCTCCTTTAAACCTTGCCCCTCGCACCTTCAACCTGTGCCCCCGAGTAATTGACTCTTCCACCCTGGGAAAAGCTTCTGACTATCCACTCTGTCCATGCCCCTCATAATCTTGCAGACTTCTATCAGGTCTCCCCTCAACCTCCGTCGCTCCAGTGAGAACAAACCAAGTTTCTCCAACCTCTCCTCATAGCTAATGCCCTCCATACCAGGCAACATCCTGGTAAATCTTTTCTGTGCCCTTTCCAAAGCCTCCACATCCTTCTGGTAGTGTGGCGACCAGAATTGAACACTATATTCCAAGTGCGGCATAACTAGGGTTCGATAAAGCTGCAACATGACTTGCCAATTTTTAAACTCAGTGCCCCGGCCGATGAAGGCAAGCATGCCAAGTGCCTTCTTGACTACCTTCTCCACCTGCATTGCCACTTTCAGTGACCTGTGTACCTGTACACCCAGATCCCTTTGCCTATCAATACCCTTCAGGGTTCTGCCATTTACTGTATATTTCCCATCTGTATTAGACCTTCCAAAATGCATGACCTCACATTTGTCCAGTGGTGGAGGAAGTTGTGTTGGAAACAATATGTCCCGGGGAGACGAACAATGGCCTGTTCATAGCACAGCCCAGCTCAGAACATTCAAAGGTCACACCCAGCCGCAGATGCAAATGAGAGAAACAGGGAAACAGAGAAGGTTGGAGCAGGAGAAGGCCATTCGGCCCTTCGCTCCGCCATTCCGAATGGTCATGGCTGACCGTCCAACTCAATAACCTGATCCCTGCCTTCCCTTCATATCCATGGATCCCCTTAGCCCCAAGAGCTATATCTAACTGCTTCCAAAATCATACAATGTTTTCAGAGAATCCCTTCAGTGCAGAAGGAGGCCATTCGGCCCATCGAGTCTGTACTGACTACAATCCCTCCCACGCCCTATTCCTGTAATCCCACGGGATTTGCCCTGCTAATCCACCTGACATGAGGGTGAATTGTGGTTAGCGCTGCTGCCTCAGAGCACCAGGGACCCGGGTTCGATCTGGGTCACTGTCTGTGTGGAGTCTGCACGTTCTCCCCGTGTCTGCGTGGGTTTCCTCCGGGTGCTCCGGTTTCCTCCCAGTGTCTGAAAGACGTGCTGGTTCGGTAGATTGACCCGAACAAGCGCCGCAGTGTGGCGACTCGGGGAATTTCAGTAACTTCATTGCAGTGTTAATGTAAGCCTGAGTTGTGACTAATAAATAAACTTTATTTTTTTCAATCAACCTCACCCGCACATCTTCGGACTGTGGGAGGAAACCGGAGCACCCGGAGGAAACCCACGCAGACACGGGGAGAAAGTACAAGTTCCACACAGACTGTGTCCCGAGGTTGGAATTGAACCCGGGTCTCTGGCGCTGTGAGGCAGCAGTGCTAAGCACTGAGCCACCACACCTCCTGATTAAACTTGTTGTCATTTTTTGCTGCCTTATCTGTGCTGTCCTATCTCTGTCCTGCCACCGCCTTTACAAAATTGTTCATTGTGTTCTCTCTACTTTTGGTGCCATCTTCAGCTTGTTGATGCAAAGCACTGACCCTTCACTTCGGATTATTTGTGTACCATAATACATGTTGAACTCTCCTCTCTGACTGAATCTGGTATATTGAACAGCATCTTGGTGTATGTAATGTGTCTGCTCCGACTGCAGTGAACCTGGTACATCTCGCACCCTAACCCACTCCGCCAGTCCCCTGCTGTACTCTATGGGCCCCGCTCCCTCTGTACAGCTGGTATCGCTATCAAACTTGAACCTGGTATCGATGCCCTCCACTGCTGCACCTTCTGAATTATGCTTTGTTTCCCCTCTGCCATTCCGACTGATGGATCTGCTGGGTCTCCTGGAGTTTCTGTTAAATTTTTCTGTCTCCCCCGGTCAAGAAAGTGGATCTCCAGCCTCGGACGTTGGGTCAAACGGATTTCAAATGTTCCGCTCTCTCTGGAGGTAATGCCAGAACTGGCGCGAACTTGCAGTATTTCTATTTATCATAGAGTCACTACGGTGCAGAAGGAGGCCATTCGGCCCATCGAGGATAAACCGGCAAAAACAATCCCACCCCTGATCTATCCACACAATTCCACGTCTTTGTCCAAATAATCCCACTGGCACGAAGGGGCAATTTAGCCAGTCCACCGACCTGCACATCTTTGGACACTTACGGTCAACTTATCGTGGACAATCCATTAAATATGTACATCTTTGGACACTGCGGGACAATTAATTACGGCTAATCCACCTATCCTACACATCTTTGGGCACTAAGGGGCAATTTAGCATGGCCAATCCACACAACTTTGGAGTGTGGGGGGAAACTGGGGCACCCAGAGGAATCCAACGCAGGCACGGGGAGAACATGCAAACATCAAACAAACAGTCACCTGAGGCGGGAATTCAACCCGGCTCCCTGGTGCTGTGAGGCAGAAATGCTAACCACTGTGCCACCGTTTGTATGATAATCATTCTATTGTCACCCTTCCCCGCCATACCTGATACGAAATAGTGTGCTGTGTGTTAGGGAGCTGTACCACAACCACAGATTCCATTCGGAAGTCAGACTAGACCCCGATCATTTGGGATAAATGTGAAGATAAGATGTTTCAACCCACAAGTAATTCCACTGAAAAAATAAGGATAATTTAGCGTAAAGCCAACTTTATTCAACAACACAGTTTAAACAAAGCTCTAACAAATGAAGCGGCATAACCATTAACAGTTGAACAATATTTAAAAATGAAAGGAACTTTATCTTCAAGTTGATGACTGTACAGTTCCAAATTAAACCCATTCACGCGGAGATCAAAACCACTTTCAAATAAGTGCCATCAGCAAACTCAGACATACTTGCGACACATTGTGTGAACAGTCTGAAAGATTTCAGAGGGAGATTTTGGGAAGAGACAAAGACTGAGTTTTGAAGAACTGCCTGCACATGGCTCTGACTTCGGCAACTCCCAAAATGTTAATATTCCTCTGCTACAGACCCTGCTCCCAACATCACCCACATTATCACATGACCCCGTCGACTGACTTTCCAAGGAAGTGTTTGCGCAAACAAAACTCCATCCGGTCGATTGAAGTCACAAATTCTTCACTGGAACAAATCATTAACTAGCTTTGCAAACCTTGAGCGAATGTCTTCCAGTCAAACTGACTGCTGGCAGATTAAATCTGAAATCATACCGACCTTTTCCCTGAGCTACAGGCTACATCACACGCCTTCTCCCAGTTCACCTCAATTAAAACACACACTCCAATCGCAAGTCAACACACTGATTCAAAGCCCTGTTTCACTCTCCCTTATCGGCAATCTCATTGAAAGCAAGCCTGCAAACTACTCAAGGTACGTTCTGACCATTTAGAAACATTTAATACATCCTTTAATCCCTTTTGAAACTGCTTTAGAGATCAGTGAATCCTATATATGGGCAGATAACTTCAAAACCACTAATTAAAAACATTTTAAACATATTTGAAACACTTCACTCACACCTTTAACCTTCATTCCCCCGCCCCCGCAAATAAAACATTTCAAAAACACATTTGAAAGCCCTTAACAAAGAATCCCGACCACCATTAAACCACCCAAACACAAAATATTCAGCAACTTGCAACAGATCAAAATAATCCCAATTTAATCCCCGTTTTAAGCTATTTTACTGGCATTCAGGAATCACTTTGCAATGCCCATTAACACACACTAACGCACTTACTCTCCAACACACACATAAACTCACTCAGCCTCCAACACACACACTGACACACTCAGCCTCCAACACACACACTGACACACTCAGCCTCCAACACACACACTGAGCCTCCAACACACACTGTCACACTCAGCCTCGAACACACACACAGACTCACTCAGCCTCCAACACACACACCGATACACTCAGCCTCCAACACACACACCGACACACTCAGCCTCCAACACACACACCGACACACTCAGCCTCCAACACACACACCGACACACTCAGCCTCCAACACACACACTGACACACTCAGCCTCCAACACACACACCGACACACTCAGCCTCCAACACACACACCGACACACTCAGCCTCCAACACACACACTGACACACTCAGCCTCCAACACACACACACTGACACACTCAGCCTCCAACACACACACTGACACACTCAGCCTCCAACACACACACCGACACACTCAGCCTCCAACACACACACTGACACACTCAGCCTCCAACACACACACCGACACACTCAGCCTCCAACACACACACCGACACACTCAGCCTCCAACACACACACTGACACACTCAGCCTCCAACACACACACACTGACACACTCAGCCTCCAACACACACACTGACACACTCAGCCTCCAACACACACACTGACACACTCAGCCTCCAACACACACACTGACACACTCAGCCTCCAACACACACTCTGACACACTCAGCCTCCAACACACACACTGACACACTCAGCCTCCAACACACACACTGACACACTCAGCCTCCAACACACACACTGACACACTCAGCCTCCAACACACACACTGACACACTCAGCCTCCAACGCACACACTGACACACTCAGCCTCCAACGCACACACTGACAGACTCAGCCTCCAACGCACACACTGACACACTCAGCCTCCAACGCACACACTGACACACTCAGCCTCCAACACACACACTGACACACTCAGCCTCCAACACACACACTGACACACTCAGCCTCCAACACACACACACTGACACACTCAGCCTCCAACACACACACACACACTCAGCCTCCAACACACTCACTGACACACTCAGCCTCCAACACACACACACTGAGCCTCCAACACACACACTGACACACTGAGCCTCCAACACACACACACTGACACACTCAGCATCCAACACACATACTGACACACTCAGCATCCAACACACACACTGACACACTCAGCCTCCAACACACACACACTGACACACTCAGCCTCCAACACACACACACTGACACACTCAGCCTCCAACACACACACTGACACACTCAGCCTCCAACACACACACTGACACACTCAGCCTCCAACACACACACTGACACACTCAGCCTCCAACACACACACTGACACACTCAGCCTCCAACGCACACACTGACACACTCAGCCTCCAACACACACACACTGACACACTCAGCATCCAACACACACACTGACACACTCAGCATCCAACACACACACTGACACACTCAGCCTCCAACACACACACACTGACACACTCAGCCTCCAACGCACACACTGACACACTCAGCCTCCAACACACACACACACACTCAGCCTCCAACACACTCACTGACACACTCAGCCTCCAACACACACACACTGAGCCTCCAACACACACACTGACACACTGAGCCTCCAACACACACACACTGACACACTCAGCATCCAACACACATACTGACACACTCAGCATCCAACACACACACTGACACACTCAGCCTCCAACACACACACACTGACACACTCAGCATCCAACACACACACTGACACACTCAGCATCCAACACACACACTGACACACTCAGCCTCCAACACACACACACTGACACACTCAGCCTCCAACACACACACACTGACACACTCAGCATCCAACACACACACTGACACACTCAGCCTCCAACACACACACACTGACACACTCAGCCTCCAACACACACACACTGACACACTCAGCCTCCAACACACACACTGACACACTCAGCCTCCAACACACACACACTCAGCCTCCAACACACACACACTGAGCCTCCAACACACACACTGACACACTGAGCCTCCAACACACACACACTCAGCCTCCAACACACACACACTCAGCCTCCAACACACACACACTCAGCCTCCAACACACACACTGACACACTCAGCCTCCAACACACACACACTGAGCCTCCAACTCACACACTGAGCCTCCAACACACACACACTGACACACTCAGCCTCCAACACACACTGACACACTTAGCCTCCAACACACACACACTGACACACTCAGCCTCCAACACACACACTGACACACTCAGCCTCCAACACACACAATGACACACTCAGCCTCCAACACACACACTGACACACTCAGCCTCCAACACACACACACTGACACACTCAGCCTCCAACACACACACTGACACACTCAGCCTCCAACGCACACACTGACACACTCAGCCTCCAACACACACACTGACACACTCAGCCTCCAGCACACACACTGACACACTCAGCCTCCAACACACACACTGACACACTGAGCCTCCAACACACACACACTGACACACTCAGCCTCCAGCACACACACTGACACACTCAGCCTCCAACACACACACTGACACACTCAGCCTCCAACACACACACACTGACACACTCAGCCTCCAACACACACACTGACACACTCAGCCTCCAACACACACACACTGACACACTCAGCCTCCAACACACGCGCTGACACACTCAGCCTCCAACACACACACTCAGCCTCCAACACACACACTGACACACTCAGCCTCCAACACACACACTGACACACTCAGCCTCCAACACACACACTGACACACTCAGCCTCCAACACACACACTGACACACTCAGCCTCCAACACACACACTGACACACTCAGCCTCCAACACACACACACTGACACACTCAGCCTCCAACACACACACTGACACACTCAGCCTCCAACACACACACTGACACACTCAGCCTCCAACACACTCACACTGACACTCAGCCTCCAACACACACATTGACACACACTGACACACTCAGGCTCCAACACACACACTGACACACTCAGCCTCCAACACACACACTGACACACTCTGCCTCCAACACACACACTGACACACTCAGCCTCCAACACACACACACTGACACACTCAGCCTCCAACACACACACTGACACACTCAGCATCCAACACACACACTGACACACTCAGCCTCCAACACACACACACTGACACACTCAGCATCCAACACACACACTGACACACTCAGCATCCAACACACACACTGACACACTCAGCCTCCAACACACACACACTGACACACTCAGCCTCCAACACACACACACTGACACACTCAGCATCCAACACACACACTGACACACTCAGCCTCCAACACACACACACTGACACACTCAGCCTCCAACACACACACACTGACACACTCAGCCTCCAACACACACACTGACACACTCAGCCTCCAACACACACACACTCAGCCTCCAACACACACACACTGAGCCTCCAACACACACACTGACACACTGAGCCTCCAACACACACACACTCAGCCTCCAACACACACACACTCAGCCTCCAACACACACACACTCAGCCTCCAACACACACACTGACACACTCAGCCTCCAACACACACACACTGAGCCTCCAACTCACACACTGAGCCTCCAACACACACACACTGACACACTCAGCCTCCAACACACACTGACACACTTAGCCTCCAACACACACACACTGACACACTCAGCCTCCAACACACACACTGACACACTCAGCCTCCAACACACACAATGACACACTCAGCCTCCAACACACACACTGACACACTCAGCCTCCAACACACACACACTGACACACTCAGCCTCCAACACACACACTGACACACTCAGCCTCCAACGCACACACTGACACACTCAGCCTCCAACACACACACTGACACACTCAGCCTCCAGCACACACACTGACACACTCAGCCTCCAACACACACACTGACACACTGAGCCTCCAACACACACACACTGACACACTCAGCCTCCAGCACACACACTGACACACTCAGCCTCCAACACACACACTGACACACTCAGCCTCCAACACACACACACTGACACACTCAGCCTCCAACACACACACTGACACACTCAGCCTCCAACACACACACACTGACACACTCAGCCTCCAACACACGCGCTGACACACTCAGCCTCCAACACACACACTCAGCCTCCAACACACACACTGACACACTCAGCCTCCAACACACACACTGACACACTCAGCCTCCAACACACACACTGACACACTCAGCCTCCAACACACACACTGACACACTCAGCCTCCAACACACACACTGACACACTCAGCCTCCAACACACACACACTGACACACTCAGCCTCCAACACACACACTGACACACTCAGCCTCCAACACACACACTGACACACTCAGCCTCCAACACACTCACACTGACACTCAGCCTCCAACACACACACTGACACACTCAGCCTCCAACACACACACTGACACACTCAGCCTCCAACACACACACTGACACACTCAGCCTCCAACACACACACTGACACACTCAGCCTCCAACACACACACTGACACTCAGCCTCCAACACACACATTGACACACTCAGCCTCCAACACACACACTGACACACTCAGGCTCCAACACACACACTGACACACTCAGCCTCCAACACACACACTGACACACTCTGCCTCCAACACACACACTGACACACTCAGCCTCCAACACACACACACACTGACACACTCAGCCTCCAACACACACACTGACACACTCAGCCTCCAACACACACACTGACACACTCAGCATCCAACACACACAGACACACTCAGCATCCAACACACACACTGACACAATCAGCCTCCAACACACACACACACTGACACACTCAGCCTCCAACACACACACTGACACACTCAGTCTCCAACACACACACTAACACACTCAGCCTCCAACACACACACTGACACACTCAGCCTCCAACACACACACTGACACACTCAGCCTCCAACACACACACACACTGACACACTCAGCCTCCAACACACACACACACTGACACACTCAGCCTCCAACACACACACTGACACACTCAGCCTCCAACACACACACACACTGACACACTCAGCCTCCAACACACACACACACTGACACACTCAGCCTCCAACACACACACACACTGACACACTCAGCCTCCAACACACACACTGACACACTCTGCCTCCAACACACACACTGACACACTCAGCCTCCAACACACACACACACTGACACACTCAGCCTCCAACACACACACTGACACACTCAGCCTCCAACACACACACTGACACACTCAGCCTCCAACACACACACACTGACACACTCAGCCTCCAACACACACACTAACACACTCAGCCTCCAACACACACACTGACACACTCAGCCTCTCCGTTGACAGTCCGGATTTTTTGCTTCTTCATTCCTGTTTCTTCTATCCATTTTAACCCCTCTTTTTCCTTTGAGAGTCGGTTGGCTCCAGTTTCCTGCAGGGGACATGGGGTCTCAGCATATCTTGGACCTGGGGACGAAGGGGAATCTCACATTAAGGAATCATTATTGACGGCATTGCGACACATTCACACACTCACTTCCCACTCACTTTCCTGAAACATCCCTGAGCCCAAACAACAGGGTAATCTCCAACCCCTTTAACACCAGAGGGAGCAAAGTCCTGTCAATGCTCTCTCCCCAATGCCAACTGGTGATGGCCCATTAATGCTCACTCCACGCAATCACTCAAACCAACTGAGAACAGTTCATCAGTCATGGCTCGGAATAGTCAATGAATGACGAAAAAAAGATCTAAACTGCTCACTGGAAATCGGTAAACAAGGCTAACTAGTCATGATTAAACTGGACTAACTAATCGTGGATAATGGTTAATTAATGAAAATGAGAAATTGTTCATGCTTCAGGAATGATTAATCAGCCCGAGGCAGCAATAGTTAGCCAATGTTAATTGTTTCGGGATAATCACTGCGAACTGGAACTGGTTGAGAAACACTCCCAGCATTGGCAAATCGATGCCAACGAGACACTGCTCGTCTATCCAACCTTTGCAATGTTTCATCGGTCCTCACAAGGCATGGTTCAACAACACTAACTCTGAATGATTATTCAAGGCTACCCAATAATGGTTCATCAAGGCTGATGGGGAATTGTTAGTTGGTGACAATTGGATATAGTTAAATAATGCTGTCAAGGAATGGTTAATCTATCCTAATGAGCAATAGGGGTGGAAGCACAGGTGGATAATGTTGTGATGAAGGGACAAAGCCATGCTTGCCTTCAGTGGCCAGGGCATCGAGTATCAAAGTTGGCAAATTACTATCCAGCTGGATTGCACTGTGTGTTAGGCCACATTTGGAATATTGGGGGACGTTCTGGTCGCTACCCGACCAGAAGGACATGGGTGTTTTGGACAGAGTGTAAAGAAGGTTCACCAGGATGTTGCCTTCATAGAGAGAGAACTTGAGTCCAGGTGCAGAGATGTCTTGCTGCAATTGTATAGTAAGGACATACCTGGAATATTGTGGCCAGTTTTTCTCTCCTTATCTGAAGGAGGAAGTTCTAGCTCTAGAGGGAATGCCGCAATGGATTACCAGACCAATCCCTGGGATGGCGCGACTGACTCATGAGAAGAGATTGAGTCAGTTAGAATTGTATTGGCTGCAGTTTAGAGGAATGAGGGGACATCACACAGAAACCTATAAAATTCGAACAGGAGTAGGCAGGCTCGATGAAGGAAGGATGTTCCCGATGGTGGGGAAATCCAGAATCAGGACTTACAGTCCGAGGATACGGGGTAAATAAATCAGGACAGAGACGAGAGGAATTTATGTTCGCCCAGGGAGTGGCGAATTTGTGAAGTTCCCGATCACCGAAAACTGTTGAGGCCAAAACATTGTGTGTTTTCAAGAAAGAGTTCGATACGTCTCTTGCAGCAGAT